>NW_025535987.1:32500-72837 GCF_020615455.1 Coregonus clupeaformis | reverse complement strand
GGCAGACACTGCACTACATGACAGAGTAATGCTGGGCAGACACTACACTACATGACAGAGTAATGCTGGGCAGACACTACACTACACGTGACAGAGTAATGCTGGGCAGACACTGCACTACATGACAGAGTAATGCTGGGCAGACACTGCACTACATGACTGAGTAATGCTGGGCAGACACTGCACTACATGACAGAGTAATGGTGGGCAGACACTACACCACATGACAGAGTAATGCTGGGCAGACACTACACTACATGACAAGTATGCTGGGCAGACACTACACTACATGACAGAGTAATGCTGGCAGACACTACTCTACATGACAGAGTAATGCTGGGCAGACACTACACTACATGACAGAGTAATGCTGGACAGACACTACTCTACATGACAGAGCAATGCTGGGCAGACACTACACTACATGCCGGAGTAATGCTGGGACAGACACCACACTACACGACAGAGTAATGCTGGGCAGACACTACACTACATGACAGAGTAATGCTGGGCAGACACTACTCTACATGACAGAGTAATGCTGGGCAGACACTACACTACATGACAGAGCAATGCTGGGCAGACACTACACATACCGACAATAATGCTGGGCAGACACCACACTACATGTCAGAGTAATGCTGGGCAGACACTACACTACATGACAGAGTAATGCTGGGCAGACACTACTCACATGACAGAGTAATGTGGGGCAGACACTACACTACATGACAGAGTAATGCTAGGCAGACACTACTCTACACGACAGAGTAATGCTGGGCAGACACTACTCACATGACAGAGTAATGCTGGTATTCTACATGACAGAGTAATGCTGGGCAGACACACACTACATGACAGAGTAATGCTGGGCAAGACACTACTCTACCACACGACAGAGTAATGCTGGTCAGACACTATCTACATGACAGAGTAATGCTGGGCAGACACTACTCTACACCCGACAGAGTAATGCTGGGCAACACTACCTACACCGACAGAGAATGCTGGGCAGACATTACTCTACGTGACAGAGTAATACTGGGCAGACACTACTCTACGACAGAGTAATGCTGGGCACGACACTACTCTACGTTAGAGTATGCTGGGGCAGACACTACTCTACACGACAGAGTAATGCTGGGCAGACACTACACTACACGACAGAGTAAATGCTGGACAGACACTACTCTACATGACAGAGTAATGCTGGGCAGACACTACTCTACATGACAGAGTAATGCTGGGCAAACACTGCACTACATGACAGAGTAATGCTGGGCAGACACTACACTACATAACAGAGTAATGCTGGACAGACACTACACTACATGACAGAGTAATGCTGGGCAGACACTACTCTACATGACAGAGTAATGCTGGGCAGACACTACACTACATAACAGAGTAATGCTGGACAGACACTACACTACATGACAGAGTAATGCTAGGCAGACACTACTCTACATGACAGAGTAATGCTGGGCAGACACTACACTACATGACAGAGTAATGCTGGGCAGACACTACACTACATGACAGAGTAATGCTGGACAGACACTACACTACATGACAGAGTAATGCTGGGCAGACACTGCACTACATGACAGAGTAATGCTGGACAGACACTACACTACATGACAGAGTAATGCTGGGCAGACACTACACTACATGACAGAGTAATGCTAGACAGACACTACACTACACGACAGAGTAATGATGGGCAGACACTACTCTACATGACAGAGTAATGCTGGGCAGACACTACACTACATGACAGAGTAATGCTGGGCAGACACTACACTACATGACAGAGCAATGCTGGGCAGACACTACTCTACATGACAGAGTAATGCTGGGCAGACACTACACTACATGACAGAGTAATGCTGGACAGACACTACTCTACATGACAGAGTAATGCTGGGCAGACACTACACTACATGCCGGAGTAATGCTGGACAGACACTACACTACACGACAGAGTAATGCTGGGCAGACACTACACTACATGACAGAGTAATGCTGGGCAGACACTACTCTACATGACAGAGTAATGCTGGGCAGACACTACACTACATGACAGAGTAATGCTGGGCAGACACTACACTACATGACAGAGTAATGCTGGGCAGACACTACTCTACATGACAGAGTAATGCTGGGCAGACACTACACTACATGACAGAGTAATGCTGGACAGACACTACTCTACATGACAGAGTAATGCTGGGCAGACACTACACTACATGCCGGAGTAATGCTGGACAGACACTACACTACACGACAGAGTAATGCTGGGCAGACACTACACTACATGACAGAGTAATGCTGGGCAGACACTACTCTACATGACAGAGTAATGCTGGGCAGACACTACACTACATGACAGAGTAATGCTGGGCAGACACTACACTACACGACAGAGTAATGCTGGGCAGACACTACACTACATGTCAGAGTAATGCTGGGCAGACACTACACTACATGACAGAGTAATGCTGGGCAGACACTACTCTACATGACAGAGTAATGCTGGGCAGACACTACACTACATGACAGAGTAATGCTGGGCAGACACTACTCTACACGACAGAGTAATGCTGGGCAGACACTACTCTACATGACAGAGTAATGCTGGGCAGACACTACTCTACATGACAGAGTAATGCTGGGCAGACACTATACTACATGACAGAGTAATATTGGGCAGACACTACTCTACACGACAGAGTAATGCTGGTCAGACACTACTCTACATGACAGAGTAATGCTGGGCAGACACTACTCTACACGACAGAGTAATGCTGGGCAGACACTACTCTACACGACAGAGTAATGCTGGGCAGACACTACTCTACATGACAGAGTAATTCTGGGCAGACACTACTCTACACGACAGAGTAATGCTGGGCAGACACTACTCTATGTGACAGAGTAATGCTGGGCAGACACTACTCTACACGACAGAGTAATGCTGGGCAGACACTACACTACACGACAGAGTAATGCTGGACAGACACTACTCTACATGACAGAGTAATGCTGGGCAGACACTACTCTACATGACAGAGTAATGCTGGGCAAACACTGCACTACATGACAGAGTAATGCTGGGCAGACACTACACTACATAACAGAGTAATGCTGGACAGACACTACACTACATGACAGAGTAATGCTGGGCAGACACTACTCTACATGACAGAGTAATGCTAGGCAGACACTACTCTACATGACAGAGTAATGCTGGGCAGACACTACACTACATGACAGAGTAATGCTGGCAGACACTACACTACATGACAGAGTAATGCTGGACAGACACTACACTACATGACAGAGTAATGCTGGGCAGACACTACACTACATGACAGAGTAATGCTGGACAGACACTACACTACTGACAGAGTAATGCTGGGCAGACACCACTACATGACAGAGTAATGCTGGGCAGACACTACACTACATGGCAGAGTAATGCTGGGTAGACACTGCACTACACGACAGAGTATTGCTGGGCAGACACTACTCTACATGACAGAGTAATGCTGGGCAGACACTACACTACATGACAGAGTAATGCTGGACAGACACTACTCTACATGACAGAGTAATGTGCTGGGCAGACACTACACTACATGACAGAGTAATGCTGGACAGACACTACACTACATGACAGAGTAATGCTGGGCTGACACTACACTACATGACAGAGTAATGCTGGACAGACACTACACTACATGACAGAGTAATGCTGGGCAGACACTACTCTACACGACAGAGTAATGCTGGGCAGACACTACTCTACATGACAGAGTAATGCTGGGTAGACACTACTCTACACGACAGAGTAATGCTGGGCAGACACTACACTACACGAAAGAGTAATGCTGGGCAGACACTACTCTACATGACAGAGTAATGCTGGGCAGACACTACACTACATGACAGAGTAATGCTGGGCAGACACTACTCTACATGACAGAGTAATGCTGGGCAGACACTACACTACATAACAGAGTAATGCTGGACAGACACTACACTACATGACAGAGTAATGCTAGGCAGACACTACTCTACATGACAGAGTAATGCTGGGCAGACACTACACTACATGACAGAGTAATGCTGGGCAGACACTTACACTACATGACAGAGTAATGCTGGACAGACACTACACTACATGACAGAGTAATGCTAGGCAGACACTGCACTACATGACAGAGTAATGCTGGACAGACACTACACTACATGACAGAGTAATGCTGGGCAGACACTACACTACATGACAGAGTAATGCTGGACAGACACTACACTACACGACAGAGTAATGCTGGGCAGACACTACTCTACATGACAGAGTAATGCTGGGCAGACACTACACTACATGACAGAGTAATGCTGGGCAGACACTACACTACATGACAGAGTAATGCTGGGCAGACACTACTCTACATGACAGAGTAATGCTGGGCAGACACTACACTACATGACAGATAATGCTGGACAGACACTACTCTACATGACAGAGTAATGCTGGGCAGACACTACACTACATGCCGGAGTAATGCTGGACAGACACTACACTACACGACAGAGTAATGCTGGGCAGACACTACACTACATGACAGAGTAATGCTGGGCAGACACTACTCTACATGACAGAGTATTGCTGGGCAGACACTACACTACATGACAGAGTAATGCTGGGCAGACACTACACTACATGACAGAGTAATGCTGGGCAGACACTACTCTACATGACAGAGTAATGCTGGGCAGACACTACACTACATGACAGAGTAATGCTGGACAGACACTACTCTACATGACAGAGTAATGCTGGGCAGACACTACACTACATGCCGGAGTAATGCTGGACAGACACTACACTACACGACAGAGTAATGCTGGGCAGACACTACACTACATGACAGAGTAATGCTGGGCAGACACTACTCTACATGACAGAGTAATGCTGGGCAGACACTACACTACATGACAGAGTAATGCTGGGCAGACACTACACTACACGACAGAGTAATGCTGGGCAGACACTACACTACATGTCAGAGTAATGCTGGGCAGACACTACACTACATGACAGAGTAATGCTGGGCAGACACTACTCTACATGACAGAGTAATGCTGGGCAGACACTACACTACATGACAGAGTAATGCTGGGCAGACACTACTCTACACGACAGAGTAATGCTGGGCAGACACTACTCTACATGACAGAGTAATGCTGGGCAGACACTACTCTACATGACAGAGTAATGCTGGGCAGACACTACACTACATGACAGAGTAATGCTGGGCAGACACTACTCTACACGACAGAGTAATGCTGGTCAGACACTACTCTACATGACAGAGTAATGCTGGGCAGACACTACTCTACATGACAGAGTAATGCTGGGCAGATCACTACTCTACGACAGAGTAATGCTGGGCAGACACTACTCTACATGACAGAGTAATTCTGGGCAGACACTACTCTACACGACAGAGTAATGCTGGGCAGACACTACTCTATGTGACAGAGTAATGCTGGGCAGACACTACTCTACACGACAGAGTAATGCTGGGCAGACACTACACTACACGACAGAGTAATGCTGGACAGACACTACTCTACATGACAGAGTAATGCTGGGCAGACACTACTCTACATGACAGAGTAATGCTGGGCAAACACTGCACTACATGACAGAGTAATGCTGGGCAGACACTACACTACATAACAGAGTAATGCTGGACAGACACTACACTACATGACAGAGTAATGCTGGGCAGACACTACTCTACATGACAGAGTAATGCTAGGCAGACACTACTCTACATGACAGAGTAATGCTGGGCAGACACTACACTACATGACAGAGTAATGCTGGGCAGACACTACACTACATGAGCGAGTAATGATGGACAGACACTACACTACATGACAGAGTAATGCTGGGCAGACACTGCACTACATGACAGAGTAATGCTGGACAGACACTACACTACATGACAGAGTAATGCTGGGCAGACACTACACTACATGACAGAGTAATGCTGGACAGACACTACACTACACGACAGAGTAATGCTGGGCAGACACTACACTACATGACAGAGTAATGCTGGGCAGACACTACACTACATGGCAGAGTAATGCTGGGCAGACACTGCACTACACGACAGAGTATTGCTGGGCAGACACTACTCTACATGACAGAGTAATGCTGGGCAGACACTACACTACATGACAGAGTAATGCTGGACAGACACTACTCTACATGACAGAGTAATGCTGGGCAGACACTACACTACATGACAGAGTAATGCTGGACAGACACTACACTACATGACAGAGTAATGCTGGGCTGACACTACACTACATGAAAGAGTAATGCTGGACAGACACTACACTACATGACAGAGTAATGCTGGGCAGACACTACTCTACACGACAGAGTAATGCTGGGCAGACACTACTCTACATGACAGAGTAATGCTGGGCAGACACTACTCTACACGACAGAGTAATGCTGGGCAGACACTACACTACACGAAAGAGTAATGCTGGGCAGACACTACTCTACATGACAGAGTAATGCTGGGCAGACACTACTCTACATGACAGAGTAATGCTGGGCAGACACTACACTACATGACAGAGTAATGCTGGGCAGACACTACACTACATGACAGAGTAATGCTGGACAGACACTACACTACATGACAGAGTAATGCTGGACAGACACTACACTACATGACAGAGTAATGCTAAGCAGACACTACTCTACACCGACAGAGTAATGCTGGGCAGACACTACACTACACGAAAGAGTAATGCTGGGCAGACACTACTCTACATGACAGAGTAATGCTGGGCAGACACTACTCTACACGACAGAGTAATGCTGGGCAGACACTACTCTACATGACCGAGTAATGCTGGACAGACACTACTCTACACGACAGAGTAATGCTGGGCAGACACTACACTACACGACAGAGTAATACTGGACAGACACTATTCTACATGACAGAGTAATGCTGGGCAGACACTACTCTACATGACAGAGTAATGCTGGGCAAACACTGCACTACATGACAGAGTAATGCTGGGCAGACACTACACTACATGACAGAGTAATGCTGGACAGACACTACACTACATGTCAGAGTAATGCTGGGCAGACACTACTCTACATGACAGAGTAATGCTGGGCAGACACTACTCTACATGACAGAGTAATGCTGGGCAGACACTACACTACATGACAGAGTAATGCTGGGCAGACACTACACTACATGACAGAGTAATGCTGGACAGACACTACACTACATGACAGAGTAATGCTGGGCAGAAACTGCACTACATGACAGAGTAATGCTGGACAGACACTACACTACATGACAGAGTAATGCTGGGCAGACACTACACTACATGACAGAGTAATGCTGGACAGACACTACACTACCCGACAGAGTAATTCTGGGCAGACACTACTCTACATGACAGAGTAATGCTGGGCAGACACTACACTACATGGCAGAGTAATGCTGGGCAGACATTGCACTACACGACAGAGTATTGCTGGGCAGACACTACACTACATGACAGAGTAATGCTGGGCAGACACTACACTACACGACAGAGTAATGCTGGACACCAACACTACTCTACATGACAGAGTAATGCTGGACAGACACTACACTACATGACAGAGTAATGCTGGGCAGACACTACACTACATGACAGAGTAATGCTGGACAGACACTACACTACATGACAGAGTAATGCTGGACAGACACTACACTACATGACAGAGTAATGCTGGGCAGACACTACTCTACATGACAGAGTAATGCTGGGCAGACACTACTCTACATGACAGAGTAATGCTGGGCAGACACTACACTACATGACAGAGTAATGCTGGGCAGACACTACACTACATGACAGAGTAATGCTGGACAGACACTACACTACATGACAGAGTAATGCTGGACAGACACTACACTACATGACAGAGTAATGCTGGGCAGACACTACTCTACACGACAGAGTAATGCTGGGCAGACACTACTCTACATGACAGAGTAATGCTGGGCAGACACTACTCTACACGACAGAGTAATGCTGGGCAGACACTACACTACACGAAAGAGTAATGCTGGGCAGACACTACTCTACATGACAGAGTAATGCTGGGCAGACACTACTCTACACGACAGAGTAATGCTGGGCAGACACTACTCTACATGACCGAGTAATGCTGGACAGACACTACTCTACACGACAGAGTAATGCTGGGCAGACACTATTCTACATGACAGAGTAATGCTGGGCAGACACTACTCTACATGACAGAGTAATGCTGGGCAAACACTGCACTACATGACAGAGTAATGCTGGGCAGACACTACACTACATGACAGAGTAATGCTGGACAGACACTACACTACATGACAGAGTAATGCTGGGCAGACACTACTCTACATGACAGAGTAATGCTGGGCAGACACTACTCTACATGACAGAGTAATGCTGGGCAGACACTACACTACATGACAGAGTAATGCTGGGCAGACACTACACTACATGACAGAGTAATGCTGGACAGACACTACACTACATGACAGAGTAATGCTGGGCAGACACTGCACTACATGACAGAGTAATGCTGGACAGACACTACACTACATGACAGAGTAATGCTGGGCAGACACTACACTACATGACAGAGTAATGCTGGACAGACACTACACTACACGACAGAGTAATTCTGGGCAGACACTACTCTACATGACAGAGTAATGCTGGGCAGACACTACACTACATTGCAGAGTAATGCTGGGCAGACATTGCACTACACAACAGAGTATTGCTGGGCAGACACTACACTACATGACAGAGTAATGCTGGGCAGACACTACACTACACGACAGAGTAATGCTGGACACCAACACTACTCTACATGACAGAGTAATGCTGGACAGACACTACACTACATGACAGAGTAATGCTGGGCAGACACTACACTACATGACAGAGTAATGCTGGACAGACACTACACTACATGACAGAGTAATGCTGGGCAGACACTACACTACATGACTGAGTAATGCTGGACAGACACTACTATACATGACAGAGTAATGCTGGACAGACACTACTCTACATGACAGAGTAATGCTGGGCAGACACTGCACTACATGACAGAGTAATGCTGAACAGACACTACACTACATGACAGAGTAATGCTTGGCTGACACTACACTACATGACAGAGTAATGCTGGGCAGACACTACACTACATGGCAGAGTAATGCTGGGCAGACACTGCACTACACGACAGAGTATTGCTGGGCAGACACTACTCTACATGACAGAGTAATGCTGGGCAGACACTACACTACATGACAGAGTAATGCTGGACAGACAATACTCTACATGACAGAGTAATGCTGGGCAGACACTACACTACATGACAGAGTAATGCTGGACAGACACTACTCTACATGACAGAGTAATGCTGGGCAGACACTGCACTACATGACAGAGTAATGCTGGACAGACACTACACTACATGACAGAGTAATGCTGGGCTGACACTACACTACATGACAGAGTAATGCTGGACAGACACTACACTACATGACAGAGTAATGCTGGGCAGACACTACTCTACACGACAGAGTAATGCTGGACAGACACTACTCTACACGACAGAGTAATGCTGGGCAGACACTACTCTACATGACCGAGTAATGCTGGACAGACACTACACTACATGACCGAGTAATGCTGGGCAGACACTACACTACATGACAGAGTAATGCTGGGCAAACACTGCACTACATGACAGAGTAATGCTGGGCAAACACTGCACTACATGACAGAGTAATGCTGGGCAGACACTACACTACATGACAGAGTAATGCTGGACAGACACTACACTACATGACAGAGTAATGCTGGGCAGACACTACTCTACATGACAGAGTAATGCTGGGCAGACACTACTCTACATGACAGAGTAATGCTGGGCAGACACTACACTACATGACAGAGTAATGCTGGGCAGACACTACACTACATGACAGAGTAATGCTGGACAGACACTACACCCACATGACAGAGTAATGCTGGACAGACACTACACTACATGACAGAGTAATGCTGGGCAGACACTACTCTACGACAGAGTAATGCTGGGCAGACACTACTCTACATGACAGAGTAATGCTGGGCAGACACTACTCTACACGACAGAGTAATGCTGGGCAGACACTACACTACACGAAAAGAGTAATGCTGGGCAGACACTACTCTACATGACAGAGTAATGCTGGGCAGACACTACTCTACACGACAGAGTAATGCTGGGCAGACACTACTCTACATGACCGAGTAATGCTGGACAGACACTACTCTACACGACAGAGTAATGCTGGGCAGACACTACACTACACAACAGAGTAATGCTGGACAGACACTATTCTACATGACAGAGTAATGCTGGGCAGACACTACTCTACATGACAGAGTAATGCTGGGCAAACACTGCACTACATGACAGAGTAATGCTGGGCAGACACTACACTACATGACAGAGTAATGCTGGGCAGACACTACACTACATGACAGAGTAATGCTGGGCAGACACTACTCTACATGACAGAGTAATGCTGGGCAGACACTATTCTACATGACAGAGTAATGCTGGGCAGACACTACACTACATGACAGAGTAATGCTGGGCAGACACTACACTACATGATAGAGTAATGCTGGACAGACACTACACTACATGACAGAGTAATGCTGGGCAGACACTGCACTACATGACAGAGTAATGCTGGACAGACACTACACTACATGACAGAGTAATGCTGGACAGACACTACACTACACGACAGAGTAATTCTGGGCAGACACTACTCTACATGACAGAGTAATGCTGGGCAGACACTACACTACATGGCAGAGTAATGCTGGGCAGACATTGCACTACACGACAGAGTAATGCTGGGTAGACACTACACTACATGACAGAGTAATGCTGGGCAGACACTACACTACATGACAGAGTAATGCTGGACACCAACACTACTCTACATGACAGAGTAATGCTGGACAGACACTACACTACATGACAGAGTAATGCTGGGCAGACACTACACTACATGACAGAGTAATGCTGGACAGACACTACACTACATGACAGAGTAATGCTGGGCAGACACTACACTACATGACTGAGTAATGCTGGACAGACACTACTCTACATGACAGAGTAATGCTGGACAGACACTACACTACATGACAGAGTAATGCTGGACAGACACTACTCTCCATGACAGAGTAATGCTGGGCAGACACTGCACTACATGACAGAGTAATGCTGGACAGACACTACACTACATGACAGAGTAATGCTTGGCTGACACTACACTACATTACAGAGTAATGCTGGGCAGACACTACTCTACATGACAGAGTAATGCTGGGCAAACACTGCACTACATGACAGAGTAATGCTGGGCAAACACTGCACTACATGACAGAGTAATGCTGGGCAGACACTACACTACATGACAGAGTAATGCTGGATAGACACTACACTACATGACAGAGTAATGCTGGGCAGACACTACTCTACATGACAGAGTAATGCTGGGCAGACACTACTCTACATGACAGAGTAATGCTGGGCAGACACTACACTACATGACCGAGTAATGCTGGGCAGACACTACACTACATGACAGAGTAATGCTGGACAGACACTACACTACATGACAGAGTAATGCTGGGCAGACACTACACTACATGACAGAGTAATGCTGGGCAGACACTACACTACATGACAGAGTAATGCTGGACAGACACTACTCTACATGACAGAGTAATGCTGGGCAGACACTACACTACATGACAGAGTAATGCTGGGCAGACACTGCACTACACGACAGAGTATTGCTGGGCAGACACTACTCTACATGACAGAGTAATGCTGGACAGACACTACTCTACATGACAGAGTAATGCTGGGCAGACACTACACTACATGACAGAGTAATGCTGGACAGACACTACTCTACATGACAGAGTAATGCTGGGCAGACACTACACTACATGACAGAGTAATGCTGGGCAGACACTGCACTACATGACAGAGTAATGCTGGATAGACACTACACTACATGACAGAGTAATGCTGGGCAGACACTACTCTACATGACAGAGTAATGCTGGGCAGACACTACACTACATGGCAGAGTAATGCTGGGCAGACACTGCACTACACGACAGAGTATTGCTGGGCAGACACTACTCTACATGACAGAGTAATGCTGGACAGACACTACTCTACATGACAGAGTAATGCTGGGCAGACACTACACTACATGACAGAGTAATGCTGGGCAGACACTACACTACACGACAGAGTAATGCTGGACACCAACACTACTCTACATGACAGAGTAATGCTGGGCAGACACTACACTACATGACAGAGTAATGCTGGGCAGACACTACACTACATGACAGAGTAATGCTGGACAGACACTACACTACATGACAGAGTAATGCTGGGCAGACACTACACTACATGACTGAGTAATGCTGGACAGACACTACTCTACATGACAGAGTAATGCTGGACAGACACTACTCTACATGACAGAGTAATGCTGGGCAGACACTACACGACAGAGTAATGCTGGGCAGACACTACACTACACAACAGAGTAATGCTGGACACCAACACTACTCTACATGACAGAGTAATGCTGGACAGACACTACACTACATGACAGAGTAATGCTGGGCAGACACTACACTACATGACAGAGTAATGCTGGACAGACACTACACTACATGACAGAGTAATGCTGGGCAGACACTAAACTACATGACTGAGTAATGCTGGACAGACACTACTCTACATGACAGAGTAATGCTGGGCAGACACTACACTACATGACAGAGTAATGCTGGGCAGACACTACACTACACTACACTACACGACACGACACTACACTACACTACACTACACGACACGACACTACACTACACTACACTACACTACACGACACGACACTACACTACACTACATGACAGAGTAATGCTGGGCAGACACTACACTACATGACAGAGTAATGCTGGACAGACACTGCACTACATGACAGAGTAATGCTGGACAGACACTACACTACACTACACTACACTACACTACACTACACTACACTACAAGTCATTTAGCAGACGCTCTTATCCAGAGCCACTTACAGGAGCAATTAGGGTTAAGTGCCTTGCTCAAGGGCACATTGACAGATTTTTCACCTAGTCGGCTCGGGGATTAGAACCAGCGATCTTTCGGTTACTGGCACAACGCTCTTAACCACTAAGCTACCTGCCGTCCCCCATTATATTATATGATAACACACACAACATGATCACACTTACTCCTCAGCCTGAAGTGTCCCCAATTGAGCCAGCGAATAGTTTGCTTTTCGCTTGGCGCCGACTGGTAAGAAGCCTCAGGAGTAACTTTAAGCGTCAGTTGTCAGAGCAGCTTACCGATCACTGCACCTGTACACAGCCTTTCTGAAATTAGCCCACCCAACTACCTCATCCCCATATTGTTATTTATTTTGCTCATTTGCACCCCAGTATCTCTATTTGCACATCATCTTTTGCACATCTATCATTCCAGTATTATACAAAATTGTAACTATTTAGCACTATGGCCTATTTATTACCTTACCTCCATAACTTACTACATTCGCACACACTGTACAGTGGGGAAAAAAAGTATTTAGTCAGCCACCAATTGTGCATGTTCTCCCACTTAAAAAGATGAGAGAGGCCTGTAATTTTCATCATAGGTACACGTCAACTATGACAGACAAATTGAGAAAAGAAAATCCAGAAAATCACATTGTAGGATTTTTATGAATTTATTTGCAAATTATGGTGGAAAATAATATTTGGTCACCTACAAAGAGGCAAGATTTCTGGCTCTCACAGACCTGTAACTTCTTCTTTAAGAGTCTCCTCTGTCCTCCACTCGTTACCTGTATTAATGGCACCTGTTTGAACTTGTTATCAGTATAAAAGACACCTGTCCACAACCTCAAACAGTCACACTCCAAACTCCACTATGGCCAAGACCAAAGAGCTGTCAAAGGACACCAGAAACAAAATTGTAGACCTGCACCAGGCTGGGAAGACTGAATCTGCAATAGGTAAGCAGCTTGGTTTGAAGAAATCAACTGTGGGAGCAATTATTAGGAAGTGGAAGACATACAAGACCACTGATAATCTCCCTCGATCTGGGGCTCCACGCAAGATCTCACCTCGTGGGGTCAAAATGATCACAAGAACGGTGAGCAAAAATCCCATAACCACACGGGGGGACCTAGTGAATAACCTGCAGAGAGCTGGGACCAAAGTAACAAAGCCTACCATCAGTAACACACTACGCCGCCAGGGACTCAAATCCTGCAGTGCAAGACGTGTCCCCCTGCTTAAGCCAGTACATGTCCAGGCCCGTCTGAAGTTTGCTAGAGTGCATTTGGATGATCCAGAAGAGGATTGGGAGAATGTCATATGGTCAGATGAAACCAAAATATAACTTTTTGGTCAAAACTCAACTCATCGTGTTTGGAGGACAAAGAATGCTGAGTTGCATCCAAAGAACACCATACCTACTGTGAAGCATGGGGGTGGAAACATCATGCTTTGGGGCTGTTTTTCTGCAAAGGGACCAGGATGACTGATCCGTGTAAAGGAAAGAATGAATGGGGCCATGTATCGTGATATTTTGAGTGAAAACCTCCTTCCATCAGCAAGGGCATTGAAGATGAAACGTGGCTGGGTCTTTCAGCATGGCAATGATCCCAAACACACCGCCCGGGCAACGAAGGAGTGGCTTCGTAAGAAGCATTTCAAGGTCCTGGAGTGGCCTAGCCAGTCTCCAGATCTCAACCCCATAGAAAATGTTTGGAGGGAGTTGAAAGGGGGTTTAATGAGATGTTCTCTACTGGCTCTACAGCTGATGAAGGTGGTTAATGAGATGTTCTCTACTGGCTCTACAGCTGATGAAGGTGGTTAATGAGATGTTCTCTACTGGCTTTACAGCTGATGAAGGTGGTTAATGAGATGTTCTCTACTGGCTCTACAGCTGATGAAGGTGGTTAATGAGATGTTCTCTACTGGCTCTACAGCTGATGAAGGTGGTTAATGAGATGTTCTCTACTGGCTCTACAGCTGATGAAGGTGGTTAATGAGATGTTCTCTACTGGCTCTACAGCTGATGAAGGGGGTTAATGAGATGTTCTCTACTGGCTCTACAGCTGATGAAGGTGGTTAATGAGATGTTCTCTACTGGCTCTACAGCTGATGAAGGTGGTTAATGAGATGTTCTCTGCTGGCTCTACAGCTGATGAAGGTGGTTAATGAGATGTTCTCTACTGGCTCTACAGCTGATGAAGGTGGTTAATGAGATGTGCCCCAACATCACAAGGATCTACAACATCGGCAGGAGCCACAGCGGACAGAAACTCTACGCCATCGAGATCTCAGACAACCCCGGAGAGCATGAACGAGGTAAGACCACAGAAAGGGTTCAGATCGGATCTTTACACTTGATTCATTCCTAGAAGTAAAGTTCTCTGGGTTCAAGTGGTTAGGTGAACATTGTTTTATTATCACATAACATGTTTCATCTTTTCATCGTACGCCTTTTCACATTTTGTTTAGTTGGCAAATCTTACCTCTCTCTCTCTGTGTCTCTCTCTCTCTCTCTGTGTCTCTCTCTCTCTCTCTCTCTCTCTCTCTCTCTCTCTCTGTCTCTCTCTGTCTCTCTCTCTCTCTCTCTCTCTCTCTGTCTCTCTCTATCTCTCTCTCTCTCTCTCTCTGTCTGTCTCTCTCTCTCTCCCTCTCTTCCTCCCTCCCTCCTCTCCCAGGTGAACCAGAGTTTCGCTACACGGCCGGTTCCCATGGTAACGAGGTGCTGGGCCGAGAGCTGCTCCTGCTGCTGATACAGTTCATGTGTCAGGAGTACCTGTCGGGTAACCCACGGATACGTCACCTGGTGCACGAGACCAGGATACACCTGCTCCCCTCCGTCAACCCCGACGGGTACGACAAAGCCTTTGAAGTGGTAGGTGTGTGAGTGTCCGAAAGACACAAACCCTACAGCTGATATTGCACCCTACCACCCCTCCCCTAATTGGAGTAAACTAATGGACAACAACACTTAGGCTTCTACTTCCTGCTTATACATACTATATACATTTTACGGACAGAATGTATTTTACAATAGTTAACTTTTGTTTATTTTTAATCCCATCCTTCAGCTACCCTCAACCTCTCCCATCTATCTCTGAAGACCATCCCGTTTTGATTTCTATTTGCCATATATTTTTATCTGTACTGTGATGTTTCACAAAGGTTCTGAACCTTTCTATTCTCATAGTTTCTGCAGATTGTAAATTGAAGATAAAATGTTTTGCTAAGAGTATTATTATATTATTGATTGATTGACTATGACTTTTCAGATCACCCAGTAGTGCTATCTGCAGGGTTAGCTCCAGGTAAATGGTGCAATTATTCAGCCATTCCTGAACCTGCGACCAAAAACAAGCTACATATGGACTGTACCAAAACAAATGATCTAATGATTCTGTCTCTTCGCAGGAAAATCTGCAGAGCTGGGATGGTTGTATCCCCCATATACAGTGGGGAGAACAAGTATTTGATACACTGCCGATTTTGCAGGTTTTCCTACTTACAAAGCATGTAGAGGTCTGTAATTTTTATCATAGGTACACTTCAACTGTGAGAGACGGAATCTAAAACAAAAACCCAGAAAATCACATTGTATGATTTTTAAGTAATTAATTTGCATTTTATTGCATGACATAAGTATTTGATACATCAGAAAAGCAGAACTTAATATTTGGTGCAGAAACCTTTGTTTGCAATTACAGAGATCATACGTTTCCTGTAGGTCTTGACCAGGTTTGCACACACTGCAGCAGGGATTTTGGCCCACTCCTCCATACAGACCTTCTCCAGATCCTTCAGGTTTCGGGGCTGTCGCTGGGCAATACGGACTTTCAGCTCCCTCCAAAGATGTTCTATTGGGTTCAGGTCTGGAGACTGGCTGGAAGACCCAGTCACGACCCATCTTCAATGCTCTTACTGAGGGAAGGAGATTGTTGGCCAAGATCTCGCGATACATGGCCCCATCCATCCTCCCCTCAATATGGTGCAGTCGCCCTGTCCCCTTTGCAGAAAAGCATCCCCAAAGAATGATGTTTCCACCTCCATGCTTCACGGTTGGGATGGTGTTCTTGGGGTTGTACTCATCCTTCTTCTTCCTCCAAACACGGCGAGTGGAGTTTAGACCAAAAAGCTCTATTTTTGTCTCATCAGAACACATGACCTTCTCCCATTCCTCCTCTGGATCATCCAGATGGCCATTGGCAAACTTCAGACGGGCCTGGACATGCGCTGGCTTGAGCAGGGGGACCTTGCGTGCGCTGCAGGATTTTTTATCCATGACGGCGTAGTGTGTTACTAATGGTTTTCTTTGAGACTGTGGTCCCAGCTCTATTCAGGTCATTGACCAGGTCCTGGCGTGTAGTTCTGGGCTGATCCCTCACCTTCCTCATGATCATTGATGCCCCACGAGGTGAGATCTTGCATGGAGCCCCAGACCGAGGGTGATTGACTGTCATCTTGAACTTCTTCCATTTTCTAATAATTGCGCCAACAGTTGTTGCCTTCTCACCAAGCTGCTTGCCTATTGTCCTGTAGCCCATCCCAGCCTTGTGCAGGTCTACAATTTTATCCCTGATGTCCTTACACAGCTCTCTGGTCTTGGCCATTGTGGAGAGGTTGGAGTCTGTTTGATTGAGTGTGTGGACAGGTGTCTTTATACAGGTAATGAGTTCAAACAGGTGCAGTTAATACAGGTAATGAGTGGAGAACAGGAGGGCTTCTTAAAGAAAAACGAACAGGTCTGTGAGAGCCGTAATTCTTACTGGTTGGTAGGTGATCAAATACTTATGCCATGCAATAAAATGCAAATTAATTACTTAAAAATCATACAATGTGATTTTCTGGATTTTTGTTGAAGTGTACCTATGATAAAAATTACAGACCTCTACATGCTTTGTAAGTAGGAATACCTGCAAAATCGGCAGTGTATCAAATACTTGTTCTCCCCACTGTATATAACATTCTATTGGTTGCAATAATTTTGTATAATAATTTGAAATTGAAAAATTCTATGTTTTGAATCCGGCGTCTTTTTGTGTATCAGTTCATAAACCATGTGCCATGGAATCGGTACATCGAAAATCTCTTCCCGACTATTTTGCAATGTATATTGCACAGCTGTCCATTTTTTGGTCCATAAATGAAACTGGTATACATTTTTATTAATCACAATTTTCTTTAACCAATTATGTTATTTAATGCAGGGCCGACAGACAAGTTCCTTACTTTTACCCCCTTCCACTTTCCTCTTCCATTTTTGCAATAATGCTGCAATTAGTTGGTTGTAATTTTGGGTAGAGCAGACATTTCCATATATTTCTGTTAGCTGCATGTGTGACATAACTCCACCAGTCCTATTTATGATATAATTTACAAAGATTATAAATACGTTTTTTAATCCAAAAATATATTAATTTTTTTATCAATTAGTATATTTGAGTTTAACCATAATATTTGTTTTTATTATTTGTTCTGTGTTTTCTGGTGGATTAAACTGAAATTGTAACCAACTTTCTATGGCTTGCTTTAAAAATAGTGATATTTTGGAGATTTCATTTTCAAATAACCAAAAGTGAGAGGTTGTAATCTGAATAAAGGGAAAAAGGCCATTCTTGAACATGGGGTGAGACATTCTTGCTAATTTGCTAGAGAACCAGTTTGGATTTAAATATAACTTTTGTATGACTGAAGCTTTTAGTGATAGGTCTAACGCTTTAATATTTAAACATTTCTGCCCTCCAAATTCATATTCATTATATAAATAGGCCCGTTTAATTTTGTCTGGCTTGCCTTTCTAAATAAAATTGAATATTTTTTGCTCATATAATTTTAAAAAACAAGTCGCTAGGTGTGGACAAGACCATAAGCAAATAGGTAAACTGAGATATGACTAAAGAGTTAATCAGGGTGATCTTTTCACAAATTGACAGGTATTATCCTTTCCATGGTAGCAAGATCTTATCTATTTTTGCTAACTTTCTATTAAAATGTGTTGTAGTGAGATCATTTATTTAATTTGGGATATGTATTCCGAGTATATCCACATCACCATCAGAGCATTTTATTGGTAAACTACATGGTAATAAATAGATATGCCGATAGTGGACAACCTTGTTTCACTCCTCTTGACAGTTTAAAAGTCTGAGTATATCCACATAACCATCAGAGCATTTTATTGGTTCAACTATAGTCTTTCTCTCTCTTTGAGTAAACTACTCATCACATTTTATGCACTGCAGTGCTAGCTACAGTGCCTTGCAAAAGTATTCATCCCCCTTGGCATTTTTCCTAGTTTGTTGCATTACAACCTGTCATTTAAATGGATTCTTATTTGGATTTCATGTAATGGACATACACAAAATAGCCCAAATTGGTGAAGTAAAACAAATGTAAAAAAACTTAATATTTTTTTTTTTACTTATTTCAAAAAATTCAAAAAAATTAATAATGGAAAAGTGGTGCGTGCATATGTATTCACCCCCTTTGCTATGAAGCCCCTAAATAAGATCTGGTGCAACCAATTACCTTCAGAAGTCACATAGTTAGTTAAATAAAGTCCACCTGAGTGCAATCTAAGTACCACATGATCTCAGTATATATACACTTGTTCTGAAAGGACCCAGAGTCTGAAACACCACTAAGCAACGGGCACCACCAAGCAAGCGGCACCATGAAGACCAAGGAGCTCTCCAAACAGGTCAGGGACAAAATTATGGAGAAGTACAGATCAGGGTTGGGTTATAAAAAAAATATCAGAAACTTTGAACATCCCACGGAGCATCATTAAATCCATTATTTAAAAAATGGAAAGAATATGGCACCACAACAAACCTGCCAAGAGAGGGCCGCCCACCAAAACTCACTGACCAGGCAAGGAGGGCATTAACCAGAGAGGCAACAAAGAGACCAAAGATAACTGTCACGGTTTCGGCCGAGGTGGCCCCTCCTCCTTGTTCGGGCAGGCTTCGGCGGTCGTCGTCTCCGGAGTACTAGCTGCCACCGTTCGATGTTTCATGTTTGATTGGTTTTGTCTGTTTGTCACACCTGTTTAGTGTTTAGTCTCATTAGGCACCCTATTTAGTTCCTTGTGTTAGTTTAGGTGTTGTGAGTAATTGTTTTACTGTCGTGTGGTAGTTTTGGTCCGCTGTATTTTGTTCTCTCTTTATTTCGTGTTGATTTAGAGAGTCCTGCACTTTGTGCACACTTACTTTGTTCAGTTTAGTGTGCGTTTATTTCGCCTGTGGCCTGTGGCCATTGTTGGCGTGTTTCTACGGACTTCACTAAAGACCTTTGGATTTATATCTCTGTGTCCTGCGTGTGATTCCACATCCCACTACACTCCACTCTTGACAATAACCCTGTGTAGCTCAGTTGATAGAGCATGGTGCTTGCAACGCCAGGGTTGTGGGTTCGATTCCCACGGGGGGCCAGTATGAAAAAAATATATAAACAAATGTATGCACTCACTAACTGTAAGTTGCTCTGGATAAGAGTGTCTGTTAAATGACTAAAATGTAAAAATAACCCTGAAGGAGCTCCATAGCGGAGATTGGACTATCTGTCCATAGGACCACTTTAAGCCGTACACTCCACAGAGATGGGCTTTACGGAAGAGTGGCCAGAAAAAAAGCCATTGCTTAAAGAAAAAAAGAAGCAAACACTTTTGGTGTTTGCCAAAAGGCATGTGGAAGACTCCCCAAACATATGGAAGAAGGTACTCTGGTCAGATGAGACTAAAATTGAGCTTTTTGGCCATCAAGGAAAACGCTATGTCTGGCGCAAACCCAACACTTCTCATCACCCCAAGAACACCATCCCCACATTGAAGCATGGTGGTGGCAGCATCATGCTGTGGGGATGTTTTTAATCTGCAGGGACTGGGACACTGGTCAGAATTTAAGGAATGATGGATGGCGCTAAATACAGGGAAATTCTTTAGGAGAAACCTGTTTCAGTCTTCCAGAGATTTGAGACTGGGACGGAGGTTCTCCTTCCAGCAGGACAATGACCCTAAGCATACTGCTAAAGCAACACTCGAGTGGTTTAAGGGGAAACATTTAAATGTCTTGGAATGGCCTTGTCAAAGCTCAGACCTCAATCCAATTGAGAATCTGTGGTATGACTTAAAGATTGCTGTACACCAGCGGAACCCATCCGACTTGAAGGAGCTGGAGCAGTTTTGCCTTGAAGAATGGGCAAAACTCCCAGTGGCTAGATGTGCCAAGCTTATAGAGACATACCCCAAGATACTTTTAGCTGTAATTGCTGCAAAAGGTGGCTCTACAAAGTATTGACTTTGGGGCGGTGAATAGTTATGCACGCTCAAGTTTTCTGTTTTTTTTGTGACTATATTTAGTATAGTTTTATTTAAAAAGGACCACTTTTTTAATGTTTCATTATAATAATAAAAAAATGAAATTGACTGAGGAGGATGGTCCTCCCCTTCCTCCTCTGAGGAGCCTCCACTGAGTGATTCATTTAAAACCATGTCTTAATTACCTGCTCTCACGTGTCACCATGTGTCACTCTCCTGTTGTCCCTCAGGGTTCAGAGCTGAGTGGCTGGTCCCTGGGTCGGTGGAGTCAGGACGGAGTAGACATCCACCATAACTTCCCTGACCTCAACTCCATCCTGTGGGAGGCTGAAACAAAGAAATGGATCCCCAGAAAGATGCTCAACCACCATGTGCCCATCCCCGAATGGTACCAGTCCAAGAACTCCACGGTCAGTCAATGCCACACAAAATTCTGATGTGTTTGAAAGTCATTGATAGGGGAATCTCGGACATCCAGAACTAGAAAAGAGAAACTAGAAAAGATACTATCGAGACTAGCGAAGTCACCACCCCCCTTAACGAAAACTCGCAGCCAGATTCGGGCAAGTCTATGGGCCAAATGTCCCTTCCCCTTACTAAATTCGTAAGATGCGGGCACCTGTGAAATCGTGATTTGTCCAAATGATCATTTACGAAAAGACTGAGCACCGGAACAAAGTTCCTTGTTAGTCGTCGCATCCCACAGTTTGTTGACAGACGCTACGATACTATCCCATGTTACGCCCAAGAGAGATTATTGATAGGGTACTTCCCAATCCAACGGGTTCTGTTTGTAAACTGGTTGTAATAATGTCATTTAAACCAGCTTTGCCAGCTGAGAATTTGTTTGAAAGTCATTCGATAGGGTCCTTCTGGTTCTCATCCTGTCACAATGACTCCATGACAGATAGGGTACTTCTGGTTCTCATCCTGTCACAATGACTCCATGACAGATAGGGTACTTCTGGTTCTCATCCTGTCACAATGACTCCATGACAGATAGGGTCCTTCTGGTTCTCATCCTGTCACAACGACTCCATGACAGATAGGGTACTTCTGGTTCTCATCCTGTCACAATGACTCCAGACAGATAGGTACTTTTTTCCAACTCATAAGGGTACTTCTGGTTCTCATCCTGTCACAATGACTCATGACAGATAGGGTACTTCTGGTTTTCATCCTGTCACAATGACTCCATGACAGATGGGCTTTTTACTCCTTTTATCGAGATTCATAATTTTAGAGCCTCTCTGCTCATTTAAATGTACGATTCCCAGATAGTGATGGTATGTGATTTTATAAGAGTGTAATACACTCTCTGTGCAGAGCTGATTAGAGGTCTATTTAGGGGATAATTTGTGTCGTGATGAACTGAACACCCAGCTATGTGCTAATGTAGACCCTCGTGTCTATAATGAGCTCCGCCCTCAGTCCCAGTGTGTTGGCATTACTCACCTCCACCAATGACTCTGGGCTGGGAGGAGCCAGATCTGCCCCGGCTACACTGAGATGGGATTCACACCTGTGTCCAGGAAGCAGTGAATTGAACTGTCCTCATCTCCCTCTCTAGCCCTCCCTGACTCCCCGACTTCATTAAATGTGTTGACTGATTTCCAACCACCTATTTTTTCATATATCTGATTCCCACTTGAGGCCTTTTAATGCCACTCTACCCACCTATTGTCACGCCCTGACTTATGGGACTCTAGTATGTTGAGTCAGGGTGTGGATATCTATGTTAGTATTTCTATGTTTTCATTCTAAGTATTGTGTTTCTATGTTTGGCCGGGTGTGATTCCCAATCAGAGGCAGCTGTCGCTCGTTGTCTCTGATTGGGGATCATACTTTAGTAGCCTGTTACTTATCATTAGTTGTGGGATCTTGTTCCGTGTGGAGGCTTGTATTGTGTTCAGCCTGAGGACTTCACGTCACGTTGTTTTGTTGTTTTTGTTCGTGTGTTTATCGTTATAATAAACATGTATGCATTTCACGCTGCGCCTTGGTCCGACCCGTCCTTCAACGAACGTGACACCTATCCCTGAGTTACTGCTAATGCGTCCTATGGGCCCTGTTCAAACGTAATGAAATATAAGGAATAGGGTGCCATTTGGGACCAACCCACTGAGTTAATAGGCCAGGGTTTTGAGAGAGTATAAATGGGTTGTAAACAAAGCGAGATAGCCCTCACAGAAAGGCCAATTTGCTCCTCCATTTTGTATTTATCAGTCACATAATACCATGTTGCATGCAAATGTAAACACAAGCATCTGGATGTTAGTGTTCAATCAATCAATCAATTTTATTTTATATAGCCCTTCTTACATCAGCTAATATCTCGAAGTGCTGTACAGAAACCCAGCCTAAAACCCCAAACAGCTAGTAATGCAGGTGTAGAAGCACGGTGGCTAGGAAAAACTCCCTAGAAAGGCGAAAACCTAGGAAGAAACCTAGAGAGGAACCAGGCTATGAGGGGTGGCCAGTCCTCTTCTGGCTGTGCCGGGTGAAGATTATAACAGAACCATGCCAAGATGTTCAAAAATGTTCATAAGTGACAAGCATGGTCAAATAATAATCAGGAATAAATCTCAGTTGGCTTTTCATAGCCGATCATTAAGAGTTGAAAACAGCAGGTCTGGGACAGGTAGGGGTTCCATAACCGCAGGCAGAACAGTTGAAACTGGAATAGCAGCAAGGCCAGGCGGACTGGGGACAGCAAGGAGTCACCACGGCCGGTAGTCCCGACGTATGGTCCTAGGTGCTCAGGTCTCTCAGTTGGCTTTTCATAGCCGATCATTAAGAGTTGAAAACAGCAGGTCTGGGACAGGTAGGGGTTTCGTAACCGCAGGCAGAACAGTTGAAACTGGAATAGCAGCAAGGCCAGGCGGACTGGGGACAGCAAGGTGTCATCATGCCCGGTAGTCCTGACGTATGGTCCTAGGGCTCAGGTTCTCAGAGAGAAAGAGAGAACGAGAGAATTAGAGAGAGCATACTTAAATTCACACAGGACACTGGATAAGACAGGAGAAGTACTCCAGGTATAACCAACTAACCCCAGCCCCCGACACATAAACTACTGCAGCATAAATACTGGAGGCTGAGACAGGAGCGGTCCGGAGACACTGTGGCCCCATCCGAAGAAACCCCGGACAGGGCCAAACAGGAAGGATATAACCCCACCCACTCTGCCAAAGCACAGCCCCCGCACCACTAGAGGGATATCCTCAACCACCAACTTACAATCCTGAGACAAGGCCGAGTATAGCCCACAGAGGTCTCCACCACAGCACAAACCAAGGGGGGCGCCAACCCAGACAGGAAGATCACGTCAGTAACTCAACCCACTCAAGTGACGCACCCCTCCCAGGGACGGCATGAAAGAGCACCAGCAAGCCAGTGACCCAGCCCCTGCAACAGGGTTAGAGGCAGAGAACCCCAGTGGAGAGGGGAACCGGCCCGGCAGAGACAGCAAGGGCTGTTCATTGCTCCAGAGCCTTTCCGTTCACCTTCACACTCCTGGGCCAGACTACACTCAATCATATGACCTACTGAAGAGATAAGTCTTCAGTAAAGACTTAAAGGTTGAGACCGAGTCTGCGCTCTCTCACATGGGTAGGCAGACTGTTCCATAAAAATGGAGATCTATAGGAGAAAGCCCTGCCTCCCGCTGTTTGCTTAGAAATTCTAGGGACAATTAGGAGGCCTGCGTCTTGTGACCGTAGCGTACGTATTGGTATGTACGGCAGGACCAACTCGGAAAGATAGGTAGGAGCAAGCCCATGTAACGCTTTATAGGTTAACAGTAAAACCTTGAAATCAGCCCTTGCCTTAACAGGAAGCCAGTGTAGGGAAGCTAGCACTGGAGTAATATGATCAAATTTCTTGGTTCTAGTCAGGATTCTAGCAGCCGTATTTAGCACTAACTGAAGTTTATTTAGTGCTTTATCCGGGTAGCCGGAAAATAGAGCATTGCAGTAGTCTAACCTAGAAGTAACAAATGCATGGATTAATTTTTTCTGCATCATTTTTGGACAGAAAATTTCAGATTTTTGCAATGTTACGTAGATGGAAAAAAGCTGTCCTTGAAACAGTCTTGATATGTTCGTCAAAAGAGAGATCAGGGTCAAGAGTAACGCCGAGGTCCTTCACAGTTTTATTTGAGACGACTTTACAACCATCAAGATGAATTGTCAGATTTAACAGAAGATCTCTTTGTTTCTTGGGACCTAGAACAAGCATCTCTGTTTTGTCCGAGTTTAAAAGTAAAAAGTTTTCAGCCATCCACTTCCTTATGTCTGAAACACAGGCTTCTAGCGAGGGCAATTTTGGGGGCTTCACCATGTTTCATTGAAATGTACAGCTGTGTGTCATCCGCATAGCAGTGAAAGTTAACATTATGTTTTCGAATAACATCCCCAAGAGGTAAAATATATAGTGAAAACAATAGTGGTCCTAAAACGGAACCTTGAGGAACACCGAAATGTACAGTTGATTTGTCGGAGGACAGACCATTCACAGAGACAAACTGATATCTTTCCGACAGGTAAGATCTAAACCAGGCCAGAACTTGTCCGTGTAGACCAATTTGGGTTTCCAGTCTCTCCAAAAGAATGTGGTGATCGATGGTGTCAAAGGCAGCACTAAGGTCTAGTAGCACGAGGACAGATGCAGAGCCTCGGTCTGACGCCATTAAAAGGTCATTTACCACCTTCACAAGTGCAGTCTCAGTGCTATGATGGGGTCTAAAACCAGACTGAAGCATTTCGTACACATTGTTTGTCTTCAGAAAGGCAGTGAGTTGCTGCGCAACAGCTTTTTCTAAAATTTTTGAGAGGAATGGAAGATTCGATATAGGCCGATAGTTTTTTATATTTTCCGGGTCAAGGTTTGGCTTTTTCAAGAGAGGCTTTATCACTGCCACTTTTAGTGAGTTTGGTACACATCCGGTGGATAGAGAGCTGTTTATTATGTTCAACATAGGAGGGCCAAGCACAGGAAGCAGCTCCTTCAGCAGTTTAGTAGGAATAGGATCCAGTATGCAGCTTGAAGGTTTAGAGGCCATGATTATTTTCATCATTGTGTCAAGAGATATAGTACTAAAACACTTAAGTGTCTCTCCCGATCCCAGGCCCTCGCAGAGTCTGTGCAGATCCAGGACAGCTAAGCCCTGGAGGAATACGCAGATTCAAAGAGGAGTCCGTAATTTGCTTTCTAATGGTCATGATCTTTTTCTCAAAGAAGTTCATTAATTTATTACTGCTGAAGTGAAAGCCATCCTCTCTTGGGGAATGCTGCTTTTTAGTTAGCTTTGCAACAGTATCAAAAAGAAATTTTGGATTATTCTTATTTTCCTCGATTAAGTTGGAAAAGTAGGATGATCGAGCAGCAGTGAGGGCTCTTCGGTACTGCACGGTACTGTCTTTCCAAGCTAGTCGGAAGACTTCCAGTTTGGTGTGGCGCCATTTCCGTTCCAATTTCCTGGAAGCTTGCTTCAAAGCTCGGGTATTTTCTGTATACCAGGGAGCTAGTTTCTTATGACAAATGTTTTTCGTTTTTAGGGGTGCAACTGCATCTAGGGTATTGCGCAAGGTTAAATTGAGTTCCTCAGTTAAGTGGTTAACTGATTTTTGTCCTCTGACGTCCTTGGGTAGGCAGAAGGAGTCTGGAAGGGCATCAAGGAATTTTTGTGTTGTCTGAGAATTTATAGCACGACTTTTGATGCTCCTTGGTTGGGGTCTGAGCAGATTATTTGTTGCGATTGCAAACGTAATAAAATGGTGGTCCGATAGTCCAGGATTTTGTGGAAAAACATTAAGATCTACAACATTTATTCCATGGGACAAAACTAGGTCCAGAGTATGACTGTGGCAGTGAGTAGGTCCAGAGACATGTTGGACAAAACCCACTGAGTCGATGATGGCTCCGAAAGACTTTTGGAGTGGGTCTGTGGACTTCTCCATGTGAATATTAAAATCACCAAAAATTAGAATATGATCTGCTATGACTACAAGGTCTGATAGGAATTCAGGAAACTCAGAGAGGAACGCTGTATATGGCCCAGGAGGCCTGTAAACAGTAGCTATAAAAAGTGATTGAGTAGGCTGCATAGATTTCATGACTAGAAGCTCAAAAGATGAAAACGCCATTTTTTTTTGTAAATTGAAATTTGCTATCGTAAATGTTAGCAACACCTCCGCCTCTGCGGGATGCACGGGAATATGGTCACTAGTGTAACCAGGAGGTGAGGCCTCATTTAACACAGCAAATTCATCAGGCTTAAGCCATGTTTCAGTCAGGCCAATCACATCAAGATTATGATCAGTGATTAGTTCATTGACTATGACTGCCTTTGAAGTGAGGGATCTAACATTAAGTAACCCTATTTTGAGATGTGAGGTATCACGATCTCTTTCAATAATGGCAGGAATGGAGGAGGTCTTTATCCTAATAAGATTGCTAGGGTGAACACCGCCATGTTTAGTTTTGCCCAACCTAGGTCGAGGCACAGACACAGTCTCAATGGGTATGGCTGAGCTGACTACACTGACTATGCTATTGGCAGACTCCACTAAGCTGGCAGGTTGGCTAACAGCCTGCTGCCTGGCCTGCACCCTATTTCACTGTGGGGCTAGAGGAGTTAGAGCCCTATCTATGTTGGTAGATAAGAGGAGAGCACCCCTCCAGCTAGGATGGAGTCCGTCACTCCTCAGCAGGTCAGGCTTGGTCCTGTTTGTGGGTGAGTCCCAGAAAGAGGGCCAATTATCCACAAATGTTATCTTTTGGGAGGGGCAGAAAACAGTTTTCAACCAGCGATTGAGTGCTGAGACTCTGCTGTAGAGCTCGTCACTTCCCCTAACTGGGAGGGGGCCAGAGACAATTACTCGATGCCGACACATCTTTCTAGCTGATTTACAAGCTGAAGCTATGTTGCACTTGGTGACCTCTGACTGTTTCATCCTAACATCGTTGGTGCCGACGTGGATAACAATATCTCTATACTCTCTACACTCGCCAGTTTTAGCTTTAGCCAGCACCATCTTTAGATTAGCCTTAACGTCGGTAGCCCTGCCCCCTGGTAAACAGTGTATGATCGCTGGGTGATTCGTTTTAAGTCTAATACTGCGGGTAATGGAGTCGCCAATGACTAGGGTTTTCAATTTGTCAGAGCTAATGGTGGGAGCCTTCGAGCGTCTCAGACCCCGTAACGGGAGGAGTAGAGACAAGAGAAGACTCAGACTCAGACTCCGACTCGCTACATAATGGGGAAAACCGGTTGAAGGTTTCTGTCGGCTGAATGAGCGACACCGGTTGAGCATTCCAACAGTATTTCCCTCCAGAAGCCATGAGAAAGTTGTCCGCTGCGGGGACTGTGCGGGGGATTTATACTAACGTTACTGTCTGTACTTACTGGTGGCACAGACGCTGTTTCTTCCTTTCCTACACTGAAATTACCCTTGCCTAACGATTGCGTCTGAAGCTGGGCTTGTAGCACAGCTATTCTCGCCGTAAGGCGATCGTTCTCCTGTATATTATGAGTACAGCGACTGCAATTAGAAGACATCATGTTAATGTTACTACTTAGCTTCGGCTGTTGAAGATGTTGACGAACCATGTCCAGATAAAGCGTCCGAGTGAAAAAAGTTGAATAAGGGAAAAAAGTTGCGATGGAAAAAAGGAAAATAAAGTAAAATTGGCAGCTAAAACGCACAGGAAAATGACTCTTCTGTCTCGGGATAAAACGTCCGGGGTGAAAAAGTTTAACGAAAAAAGATGAGTGAGGACAAAACTAAAAAGTTGGTAAATTTGTTGAACACAGAGATTGATTAAACGTTTATTAAAAGTAAAACGTGAATAGTTTGGCAGGTAGCCAAGTAGCAACAAACAGCACAGCAGCACGGAGACAATGCGGAAGCGAGACGGAAGTCACAAGTGTTCCTGTGTGTAAATAAATACCAAGTAAAT
Source organism: Coregonus clupeaformis (assembly GCF_020615455.1). Lineage (NCBI taxonomy): Eukaryota > Metazoa > Chordata > Actinopteri > Salmoniformes > Salmonidae > Coregonus > Coregonus clupeaformis. The sequence goes on along the minus strand of NW_025535987.1, from coordinate 43,256 downwards.
AAGTACGTTTTAGTAAATAAATACCAATGGGATGGTACTTATTTGGAGTCTTTTATTGTCCGAGCGCAGATGCACCTTGTACAGATGTCAGTGGAGTAAACAAATGAAGTGTATACCTAACTAGTCACGTACCACCTTGATGTATTTGTTTGTCTGTTTCTGTCCCCTGATATTCCATGACACAATGGAATTATTTCCAGAGGATACCATTTAATCAGTTTTAAGTCCTATGGTATTGAGGTGACACCAACTCACTGTCCTCCCCACTCACTCTTCCCAACACCCCCTGTTAGTTTCCCAAACACTCATAACCATGGTAACAGGTCACACAATACAGTCAACAATAACCATGGTAACAGGTGACACAATACAGACAACCATAACCATGGTAACAGGTGGCACAATACAGTCAAACATAACTGTGGTAACAGGTGGCACAATACAGACAACCATAACCATGGTAACAGGTGGCACAATACAGTCAACCATAACCATGGTAACAGGTTGCACAATACAGTCAACCATAACCATGGTAACAGATGCCATAATACAGTCAACCATAACCATGGTAACCGGTAGAACAATACAGACAACCATAACCATGGTAACAGGTGGCACAATACAGTCAACCATAACCATGGTAACATGTGGCACAATACAGTCAACTATAACCATGTTAACAGGTGGCACAATACAGTCAACCATAACCATGGTAACAGGTGGCCCAATACAGTCAACCATAACCATGGTAACAGGTGGCACAATACAGTCAACCATAACCATGTTAACAGGTGGCACAATACAGTCAACCATAACCATGGTAACAGGTGGCCCAATACAGTCAACCGTAACCATGGTAACAGGCGGCCCAATACAGTCAGACTAAAAGTTGTATGAGGCTGATACTCCTCTCCTTTCCTCTCCGATTCTCTTCTCTTCTCGTCTTCCTCTCTCCCCTCCTCTCCCGCCTTCCCTTCCCCTCTCTCCTCTTCTCCCATCTCCTCTCCCTCTTCCTCCTCTCCTCCCTCTCCTCTCTCCTCTCTCCTCCCTCTCCTCCTTCTCTCCTCTCTCCTCTCTCCTCTCTCTTCTCCGTCTCCTCTCCTCAGGTAGCAGCAGAGACGCGTGCGCTGGTCTCCTGGATGGAGAAGATCCCGTTCGTCCTGGGTGGTAACCTCCAGGGAGGGGAGTTGGTGGTGACCTTCCCCTATGACAGGACCCGTTCCCAGGGTGTAGCCAGGGAGCAGACCCCCACCCCAGACGACCATGTCTTCCGCTGGCTCGCCTTCTCCTACGCATCCACCCACCGCCTGATGACCGACGCCAGCCGACGCGTCTGCCACACCGAGGACTTTGCCAAGGAGGATGGCACCATCAACGGGGCATCCTGGCACACCGCAGCAGGGAGTTAGTGTTGCTGTTTTCCCATTCAGTTCAATTCAATTCAATTCAGTTAAATTCAATTCAGTTCAATTAATTTCAGTTCAGTTCAATTCAATTCAGTTCAATTCATTTCATTTCAGTTCAATTCCGTTAAATTCATTTCAGTTCATTTCAATTCAGTTCAATTCATTTCAATTCAGTTCAGTTCAGTTCAGTTCAATTCATTTCATTTCAGTTCAATTCATTTAAATTCAGTTCAATTCATTTCAGTTCAATTCAATTCAATTCAGTTCAATTCCTTTCATGACTAGGCTTGATCTGTTCTAGCAGTATTTCTTAGCTTACCCTTTTTAACTTCTCAGGGGGCTTAGTTATATTAGGTATCCGTCTGAGGTGTACACATCTGCATATTCACTTTAGCCACAGGCTGTTTGAATGTTTTTTCTGTGGGTTTCTTTGTAATGTTGTAATATAATGTGCAAAACTTACCAAAGAAAACAAGACAAAAACATGTGGAACCTCCAATCTGCCACCACAGACCAGTACCAGAGTAGCTCTTCATTTCAACACATGACTGAGAAAATAAAATATCAGCTGATGTCTCTTGATTTGGCAGTTGGCCAACAGATAAATGACTCGTCTGTGTGCTGTGTTGGCAGGTATGAATGATTTCAGCTACTTGCACACCAACTGCTTTGAGCTGTCGATGTACGTGGGCTGTGACAAATTCCCCCATGAGAGCGAGCTGGCGGAGGAGTGGGAAAACAACCGGGAATCTCTGCTCGTCTTCATGGAGCAGGTACAGAGTGCTGAGTACAGAGAGAGTACAGAGAGAGTGCAGAGTGCATAGAGAGTGAAGAGAGAGCACAGTACAGAGAGAGTCTAGAGTACAGAGAGAGAGCACAGAGAGAGTGCAGAGTGCATAGAGAGTGAAGAGAGAGCGCAGAGTACAGAGAGTGTGCAGAGGACAGAGCAGAGTACATAGAAAGTCTAGAGTACAGAGAGAGAGCACAGTACAGAGAGAGTGCAGAGTACATAGTACAGAGAGAGTGCAGAGTGCAAAGAGGGTGCAGAGTACAGAGAGGGTGCAGAGTGCAGCGAGAGTGCAGAGTACAGAGAGAGTCTAGAGTACAGAGAGAGAGCACAGTACAGAGAGAGTGCAGAGTACATAGTACAGAGAGAGTGCAGAGTGCAAAGAGGGTGCAGAGTACAGAGAGGGTGCAGAGTACAGAGAGGGTGCAGAGTACAGAGAGGGTGCAGAGTACAGAGAGGGTGCAGAGTGCAGAGAGGGTGCAGAGTGCAGAGAGGGTGCAGAGTACAGAGAGGGTGCAGAGTACAGAGTGCAGAGAGGGTGCAGAGTGCAGAGAGGGTGCAGAGTGCAGAGAGGGTGCAGAGTACAGAGCACAGAGAGTGCAGAGCGCATAGTACAGAAAGAGTGCAGAGCGCAGAACGCAGAGAGGGTGCAGAGTACATAGTGCAGAGAAGGTGCAGAGTACAGAGTGCAGAGATGGTGTAGAGTACAGAGTACAGAGATAGTGCATAGTGCAGAGAGTACAGAGAGAGTGCAGAGTGCAGAGAGAGTACAGAGTGCAGAGTGAGTACAGAATATAGAGAGAGTGTAGTGCAGAGAGAGTACAGAGTACAGAGAGAGTGCAGAGTACATAGTACAGAGAGAGTGCAGAGTGCAAAGAGGGTGCAGAGTACAGAGAGGGTGCAGAGTACAGAGAGGGTGCAGAGTGCAGAGAGGATGCAGAGTACAGAGAGGATGCAGAGTACAGAGAGGGTGCAGAGTGCAGAGAGGGTGCAGAGTACAGAGAGGGTGCAGAGTACAGAGTACAGAGTGCAGAGAGGGTGCAGAGTGCAGAGAGGGTGCAGAGTGCAGAGAGGGTGCAGAGTGCAGAGAGAGTACAGAGACACACAGCCCCTGCAAATCACACACACATGCATACAGTGCATTCGGAAACTATTCAGACCCCTTTACTTTTTCCACATGTTGTTACGTTACAGCATTATTCTAAAATGGATTAAAAAAGAATAATAATCATCAATCTACACAAAATACCCCATAATGACAAAGCGAAAACAGGTTTTTAGAAATAGGTGGTCTATAGTCCTTTATTCACTAGACTGTATGGGGAGAGATACAGCCCCCTGGGGATCTACTGGCACTAGACTGTATGGGGAGAGATACAGCCCCCTGGGGATCTACTGGCACTAGACTGTATGGGGAGAGATACAGCCCCCTGGGGATCTACTGGCACTAGACTGTATGGGGAGAGATACAGCCCCCTGGGGATCTACTGGCACTAGACTGTATGGGGAGAGATACAGCCCCCTGAGGATCCACTGGCACTAGACTGTATGGGGAGAGATACAGCCCCCTGGGGATCTACTGGCACTAGACTGTATGGGGAGAGATACAGCCCCCTGGGGATCTACTGGCACTAGACTGTATGGGGAGAGATACAGCCCCCTGGGGATCTACTGGCACTAGACTGTATGGGGAGAGATACAGCCCCCTGGGGATCTACTGGCACTAGACTGTATGGGGAGAGATACAGCCCCCTGAGGATCCACTGGCACTAGACTGTATGGGGAGAGATACAGCCCCCTGGGGATCCACTGGCACTAGACTGTATGGGGAGAGATACAGCCCCCTGGGGATCTACTGGCACTAGACTGTATGGGGAGAGATACAGCCCCCTGGGGATCTACTGGCACTAGACTGTATGGGGAGAGATACAGCCCCCTGGGGATCTACTGTCACTAGACTGTATGGGGAGAGATACAGCCCCCTGGGGATCTACTGGCACTAGACTGTATAGGGAGAGATACAGCCCCCTGGGGATCTACTGGCACTAGACTGTATGGGGAGAGATACAGCCCCTGGGGGATCTACTGGCACTAGACTGTATGGGGAGAGATACAGCCCCCTGGGGATCTACTGGCACTAGACTGTATGGGGAGAGATACAGCCCCTGAGGATCTACTGGCACTAGACTGTATGGGGAGAGATACAGCCCCCTGGGGATCTACTGGCACTAGACTGTATGGGGAGAGATACAGCCCCCTGGGGATCTACTGGCACTAGACTGTATGGGGAGAGATACAGCCCCTGAGGATCTACTGGCACTAGACTGTATGGGGAGAGATACAGCCCCTGAGGATCTACTGGCACTAGACTGTATGGGGAGAGATACAGCCCCCCTGGGGATCTACTGGCACTAGACTGTATGGGGAGAGATACAGCCCCCTGGGGATCTACTGGCACTAGACTGTATGGGGAGAGATACAGCCCCCTGGGGATCTACTGGCACTAGACTGTATGGGGAGAGATACAGCCCCTGGGGATCTACTGGCACTAGACTGTATGGGGAGAGATACAGCCCCCTGGGGATCTACTGGCACTAGACTGTATGGGGAGAGATACAGCCCCCCTGGGGATCTACTGGCACTAGACTGTATGGGGAGAGATACAGCCCCCTGGGGATCTACTGGCACTAGACTGTATGGGGAGAGATACAGCCCCTGGGGATCTACTGGCACTAGACTGTATGGGGAGAGATACAGCCCCCTGAGGATCCACTGGCACTAGACTGTATGGGGAGAGATACAGCCCCCCTGGGGATCCACTGGCACTAGACTGTATGGGGAGAGATACAGCCCCCTGGGGATCTACTGGCACTAGACTGTATGGGGAGAGATACAGCCCCCTGGGGATCTACTGGCACTAGACTGTATGGGGAGAGATACAGCCCCCTGGGGATCTACTGGCACTAGACTGTATGGGGAGAGATACAGCCCCCTGGGGATCTACTGGCACTAGACTGTATAGGGAGAGATACAGCCCCCTGGGGATCTACTGGCACTAGACTGTATGGGGAGAGATACAGCCCCCTGGGGATCTACTGGCACTAGACTGTATGGGGAGAGATACAGCCCCCTGGGGATCTACTGGCACTAGACTGTATGGGGGAGAGATACAGCCCCTGAGGATCTACTGGCACTAGACTGTATGGGGAGAGATACAGCCCCCTGGGGATCTACTGGCACTAGACTGTATGGGGAGAGATACAGCCCCCTGGGGATCTACTGGCACTAGACTGTATGGGGAGAGATACAGCCCCCTGGGGATCTACTGGCACTAGACTGTATGGGGAGAGATACAGCCCCCTGGGGATCTACTGGCACTAGACTGTATGGGGAGAGATACAGCCCCCTGATGATCTACTGGCACTAGACTGTATGGGGAGAGATACAGCCCCCTGGGGATCTACTGGCACTAGACTGTATAGGGAGAGATACAGCCCCCTGGGGATCTACTGGCACTAGACTGTATAGGGAGAGATACAGCCCCCTGGGGATCTACTGGCACTAGACTGTATGGGGAGAGATACAGCCCCCTGGGGATCTACTGGCACTAGACTGTATGGGGAGAGATACAGCCCCCTGGGGATCTACTGGCACTAGACTGTATGGGGAGAGATACAGCCCCCTGGGGATCTACTGGCACTAGACTGTATGGGGAGAGATACAGCCCCCTGGGGATCTACTGTCACTAGACTGTATGGGGAGAGATACAGCCCCCTGGGGATCTACTGGCACTAGACTGTATGGGGAGAGATACAGCCCCCTGGGGATCTACTGGCACTAGACTGTATGGGGAGAGATACAGCCCCCTGGGGATCTACTGGCACTAGACTGTATGGGGAGAGATACAGCCCCCTGGGGATCTACTGGCACTAGACTGTATGGGGAGAGATACAGCCCCCTGGGGATCTACTGGCACTAGACTGTATGGGGAGAGATACAGCCCCCTGGGGATCTACTGGCACTAGACTGTATGGGGAGAGATACAGCCCCCTGGGGATCTACTGGCACTAGACTGTATGGGGAGAGATACAGCCCCCCTGGGGATCTACTGGCACTAGACTGTATGGGGAGAGATACAGCCCCCTGGGGATCCACTGGCACTAGACTGTATGGGGAGAGATACAGCCCCCTGGGGATCCACTGGCACTAGACTGTATGGGGAGAGATACAGCCCCCTGGGGATCTACTGGCACTAGACTGTATGGGGAGAGATACAGCCCCCTGGGGATCTACTGGCACTAGACTGTATGGGGAGAGATACAGCCCCCTGGGGATCTACTGGCACTAGACTGTATGGGGAGAGATACAGCCCCCCTGGGGATCTACTGGCACTAGACTGTATAGGAGAGATACAGCCCCCTGGGGATCTACTGGCACTAGACTGTATGGGGAGAGATACAGCCCCCTGGGGATCTACTGGCACTAGACTGTATAGGGGAGATACAGCCCCCTGGGGATCTACTGGCACTAGACTGTATGGGGAGAGATACAGCCCCCTGGGGATCTACTGGCACTAGACTGTATGGGGAGAGATACAGCCCCCTGGGGATCTACTGGCACTAGACTGTATGGGGAGAGTACAGCCCCCTGGGGATCTACTGGCACTAGACTGTATGGGGAGAGATACAGCCCCCTGGGGATCTACTGGCACTAGACTGTATGGGGAGAGATACAGCCCCCTGGGGATCTACTGGCACTAGACTGTATGGGGAGAGATACAGCCCCCTGGGGATCTACTGGCACTAGACTGTATGGGGAGAGATACAGCCCCCTGGGGATCCACTGGCACTAGACTGTATGGGGAGAGATACAGCCCCCTGGGGATCTACTGGCACTAGACTGTATGGGGAGAGATACAGCCCCCTGGGGATCTACTGGCACTAGACTGTATGGGGAGAGATACAGCCCCCTGGGGATCTACTGGCACTAGACTGTATGGGGAGAGATACAGCCCCCTGGGGATCTACTGGCACTAGACTGTATGGGGAGAGATACAGCCCCTGGGGATCTACTGGCACTAGACTGTATGGGGAGAGATACAGCCCCCTGGGGATCTACTGGCACTAGACTGTATGGGGAGAGATACAGCCCCCTGGGGATCTACTGGCACTAGACTGTATGGGGAGAGATACAGCCCCCTGGGGATCTACTGGCACTAGACTGTATGGGGAGAGATACAGCCCCCTGGGGATCTACTGGCACTAGACTGTATGGGGAGAGATACAGCCCCCTGGGGATCTACTGGCACTAGACTGTATGGGGAGAGATACAGCCCCCTGGGGATCTACTGGCACTAGACTGTATGGGGAGAGATACAGCCCCCTGGGGATCTACTGGCACTAGACTGTATGGGGAGAGATACAGCCCCCTGGGGATCTACTGGCACTAGACTGTATGGGGAGAGATACAGCCCCCTGGGGATCTACTGGCACTAGACTGTATGGGGAGAGATACAGCCCCCTGGGGATCTACTGGCACTAGACTGTATGGGGAGAGATACAGCCCCCTGGGGATCTACTGGCACTAGACTGTATGGGGAGAGATACAGCCCCCTGGGGATCTACTGGCACTAGACTGTATGGGGAGAGATACAGCCCCCTGGGGATCTACTGGCACTAGACTGTATGGGGAGAGATACAGCCCCCTGGGGATCTACTGGCACTAGACTGTATGGGGAGAGATACAGCCCCCTGGGGATCTACTGGCACTAGACTGTATGGGGAGAGATACAGCCCCCTGGGGATCTACTGGCACTAGACTGTATGGGGAGAGATACAGCCCCCTGGGGATCTACTGGCACTAGACTGTATGGGGAGAGATACAGCCCCCTGGGGATGTATTATATTTCTGATTTATCAGGCTAATATCTGAATGTGTATATTATATTATTTAAATATTTATATCAAGGACCACATAGAAAATACTAGTTTGTATATTTTCATGTGTCATACTCTGGTTGTCTTGTACTCTTAAATACTGTAGAACTTGTTTTACCCAAAATAAAATCAATCAATATAATCAAATTAATATTATATATGATACATTCCATATTATTATTATTATATATTATACAGTCAGTTGATCTTTGACCTCTGGCCTTTTCATGCACAGGTGCATCGTGGGATCAAAGGCGTTGTCCGGGACATGCAGGGGCGGGGCATAGCCAACGCCATCATCCAGGTGGAGGGTATTGGCCATGACATCAGAACAGGTAGAGATACATACTAAGGAGAGATTTATTAAAGTATACTCCGTGTTGGTCGTTCCGTCTCTATGGATCTGACATTACTTCACCAAACCCAGGTATTATAGTCCAAGAGACTACTGCGGTAGGTGACATGGTCAGTGTGGATTAACAACCTTGAACAATCAACGGGCGGCAGGTAGCTTAGTGGTTAAGAGCGTTGTGCCAGTAACCGAAAGGTCGCTGGTTCTAATCCCAGAGGTGACGATGTTCCCTTGAGCAAGGCACTTAACCCTAATTGCTCTGGATAAGAGCGTCTGGCTAAATGACTAAAGTGTAATACATAGGCTATAGTTTTTTCTTCCTATAATCCATAATTAGCATTCTATAGAAAACTTCATTAGCAGAGAGATTGTATAATGGACAATATTATATAATAATTCTGACAGGGAACCAAATAGACAAATTGAACATGGTAATTAGATAAGCAACATGTCTGGCATATAATTAATGAATATAATTAACGCTGCAAAAGTAAGAACTTCTTCCAGCCAAAGACAATGATGTTGGATCATTTAAAACTCTCCCAGAAACTGATCATGCTTGTATTTCATGCTTGACAAAGTAAATCCACAGCAGAAAATAGCTACCGTTTTATAAGGCAAGAGGTTAATATATTTTACTACACAGTCGATACCTGCCTGCAAGACATGATGACACAAGCACCTTGTCCTATTTGCCTTGTATTTTATCATTCATACGTGTGGCTGAGTTTATATTCTGCGGTCAAAGCAGTGAGGCAGAAGAGTTGCTTCAGGGTTTGATGAAATTCCCATGACTCTTCCCTTCAGCTTCATTCCACAGTGTGAGTCTCACACACACATATGTACACACGCGCACGCAAGCACGCACACACACACACACACACACATATGTACACGCACGCAAGCACGCACACACACACACACATATGTACACACGCGCACGCAAGCACACACACGCACACACACACACATATGTACACACGCGCACGCAAGCACACACACGCACGCACACACACGCACACACACACGCAATGATTACATCAAGCTTGTGACTCCTCCTTGTGGTCCTCTGTAGCTCAGCTGGTAGAGCACGGCGCTTGTAACGCCAAGGTAGTGGGTTCGATATCCGGGACCACCCATACACAAAAAAAAAAAAAAAAATGTATGCACGCATGACTGTAAGTCGCTTTGGATAAAAGCGTCTGCTAAATGGCATATTATTATTGTTGGATGCATTTGCTGTTTGTTTTTGGTTGTGTTTCAGATTATTTTGTGCCCAATAGAAATGAATGTTAAATAACGTATCGTGTCATTTTGGAGTCATTTTTATTGTAATTAAGAATATAATATGTTTCTAAACGCTTCTGCATTCATGTGGATGATACCATGGTTACAGATCATCCTAAATGAATCGTGAATAATGATGAGTGAGAAAGTTACAGAGGCATAAATATCATACATTTTACATTTACGTCATTTAGCAGATGCTCTTATCCAGAGCGACTTACAGTTAGTGAGTGCATACATATTTTTTATTTTATTTTTCATACTGGCCCCCCCGTGGGAATCGAACCCACAACCCTGGCGTTGCAAACGCCATGCTCTACTAACTCAGCTACATCCCTGCCGGCCATTCCCTCCCCTACCCTGGATGACGATGGGCCGATTGTCGCCGCCCATACCCCCCCAAAAAAATGCTAACCTCCCTTGTTATTGTAGTGGTGAGAGGTTAGCATGTTTTAGGGGTATGATATAAAATGCTAACCTCCCTTGTTATTGTAGTGGTGAGAGGTTAGCATGTTTTAGGGGTATGATATAAAATGCTAACCTCCATTGTTATTGTAGTGGTGAGAGGTTAGCATGTTTTAGGGGTATGATATAAAATGCTAACCTCCCTTGTTATTGTAGTGGTGAGAGGTTAGCATGTTTTAGGGGTATGATATAAAATGCTAACCTCCCTTGTTATTGTAGTGGTGAGAGGTTAGCATGTCTTGGGAGTATGATATTTGTGCGTCTTTTCTTTCTCACTCATTCACGATTCATTCAGGACTATCCATAGCCGTTGTTATTATTCCTGGAACCGACTGTACTGTCTGCAAGTCACTTTCCTTCAAGAGAATCCAGTTCGCTTTGCTGGAGGAAACATGTCCAGCAGCTCTTCTCAAAATAGTCTTATTTTTGACTGACACACTCACACTCATACTCACACTCACACACTCACACACACACACACACACACACAAACACACACACACAAACACACACACACACACAC
>NW_025535987.1:0-30000 GCF_020615455.1 Coregonus clupeaformis | reverse complement strand
GGAGACAGGAGACAGGAGACAGGAGACAGCAGGGAGGTAAAACACAATGTCATGCCTAGTGGAGACAGGAGACAGGAGACAGCATGGAGGTAAAACACAATGTAATGCCTAGTGGAGACAGGAGACAGGAGACAGGAGGGAGGTAAAACACAATGTCATGCCTAGTGGAGACAGGAGACAGGAGACAGGAGACAGGATACAGCAGGGAGGTAAAACACAATGTCATGCCTAGTGGAGACAGGAGACAGGAGACAGCAGGGAGGTAAAACACAATGTAATGCCTAGTGGAGACAAGAGACAGGAGACAGGAGACAGGAGACAGGAGACAGGAGACAGCAGGGAGGTAAAACACAATGTCATGCCTAGTGGAGACAGGACACAGGAGACAGGAGACAGGAGACAGGAGACAGGAGACAGGAGACAGGAGACAGCAAGGAGGTCAAACACAATGTCATGCCTAGTGGAGACAGGAGACAGGAGACAGGAGACATCAGGGAGGTAAAACACAATGTCATGCCTAGTGGAGACAGGAGACAGGAGACAGGAGACAGGAGACAGGAGACAGCAAGGAGGTAAAACACAATGTAATGCCTAGTGGAGACAGGAGACAGGAGACAGGAGACAGGAGACAGGAGACAGGAGACAGGAGACAGGAGACAGCAAGGAGGTAAAACACAGTGTAATGCCTAGTGGAGACAGGAGACAGGAGACAGGAGGGAGGTAAAACACAATGTCATGCCTAGTGGAGACAGGAGACAGGAGACAGCATGGAGGTAAAACACAATGTAATGCCTAGTGGAGACAGGAGACAGGAGACAGGGAGACAGCAGGGAGGTAAAACACAATGTCATGCCTAGTGGAGACAGGAGACAGGAGACAGGAGACAGCAGGGAGGTAAAACACAATGTAATGCCTAGTGGAGACAGGAGACAGGAGGGAGGTAAAACAAAATGTCATGCCTAGTGGAGACAGGAGACAGGAGACAGCAGGGAGGTAAAACACAATGTAATGCCTAGTGGAGACAGAAGACAGCAGGGAGGTAAAACACAATGTAATGCCTAGTGGAGACAGAAGACAGCAGGGAGGTAAAACACAATGTAATGCCTAGTGGAGACAGGAGAAAAGGAGACAGCAGGGAGGTAAAACACAATGTCATGCCTAGTGGAGACAGAAGACAGGAGACAGCAGGGAGGTAAAACACAATGTCATGCCTAGTGGAGACAGGAGACAGGAGGAGGTAAAACAAAATGTCATGCCTAGTGGAGACAGGAGACAGGAGACAGGAGACAGCAGGGAGGTAAAACACAATGTAATGCCTAGTGGAGACAGAAGACAGGAGACCGCAGGGAGGTAAACACAATGTAATGCCCTAGTGGAGACAGAAGACAGGAGACAGCAGGGAGGTAAAACACAATGTCATGCCTAGTGGAGACAGGAGACAGGAGACAGAGGAGACAGCAGGGAGGTAAAACACAATGTCATGCCTAGTGGAGACAGGAGACAGGAGACAGCAGGGAGGTAAAACACAATGTGATGCCTAGTGGAGACAGGAGACAGGAGACAGCAGGGAGGTAAACACAATGTAATGCCTAGTGGAGACAGGAGACAGGAGACAGCAGGGAGGTAAACACAATGTCATGCCTAGTGGAGACAGGAGACAGCAGGGAGGTAAAACACAATGTAATGCCTAGTGGAGACAGGAGACAGGAGACAGGAGACAGCAGGGAGGTAAAACACAATGTCATGCCTAGTGGAGACAGGAGACAGCAGGGAGGTAAAACACAATGTAATGCCTAGTGGAGACAGGAGACAGGGAGACAGCAGGGAGGTAAAATACAATGTCATGCCTAGTGGAGACAGGAGACAGGAGACAGCAGGGAGGTAAACACAATGTCATGCCTAGTGGAGACAGGAGACAGGGAGACAGGAGCAGCAGGGAGGTAAAACACAATGTCATGCCTAGTGGAGACAGGAGACAGCAGGGAGGTAAAACACAATGTAATGCCTAGTGAAGACAGGAGACAGGAGACAGCAGGGAGATAAAACACAATGTCATGCCTAGTGGAGACAGGAGACAGGAGACAGGAGACAGGAGACAGGAGACAGCAGGGAGGTAAAAACACAGTGTAATGCCTAGTGGAGACAGGAGACAGGAGACAGCAGGGGAGGTAAAACACAATGTCATGCCTAGTGGAGACAGGAGACAGGAGACAGCAGGGAGGTAAAACACAATGTCATGCCTAGTGGAGACAGGAGACAGGAGACAGGAGACAGCAGGGAGGTAAAACACAATGTAATGCCTAGTGGAGACAGGAGACAGGAGACAGGAGACAGCAGGGAGGTAAAACACAATGTCATGCCTAGTGGAGACAGGAGACAGGAGACAGCATGGAGGTAAAACACAATGTAATGCCTAGTGGAGACAGGAGACAGGAGACAGGAGGGAGGTAAAACACAATGTCATGCCTAGTGGAGACAGGAGACAGGAGACAGGAGACAGGATACAGCAGGGAGGTAAAACACAATGTCATGCCTAGTGGAGACAGGAGACAGGAGACAGCAGGGGAGGTAAAACACAATGTAATGCCTAGTGGAGACAAGAGACAGGAGACAGGAGACAGGAGACAGGAGACAGCAGGAGGTAAAACACAATGTCATGCCTAGTGGAGACAGGACACAGGAGACAGGAGACAGGAGACAGGAGACAGGAGACAGGAGACAGGAGACAGGAGACAGCAAGGAGGTCAAACACAATGTCATGCCTAGTGGAGACAGGAGACAGGAGACAGGAGACAGCAGGGAGGTAAAACACAATGTCATGCCTAGTGGAGACAGGAGACAGGAGACAGGAGACAGGAGACAGGAGACAGCAAGGAGGTAAAACACAATGTAATGCCTAGTGGAGACAGGAGACAGGAGACAGGAGACAGGAGACAGGAGACAGGAGACAGGAGACAGCAAGGAGGGTAAAACACAGTGTAATGCCTAGTGGAGACAGGAGACAGGAGACAGGAGGGAGGTAAAACACAATGTCATGCCTAGTGGAGACAGGAGACAGGAGACAGCATGGAGGTAAAACACAATGTAATGCCTAGTGGAGACAGGAGACAGGAGACAGGAGACAGCAGGGAGGTAAAACACAATGTCATGCCTAGTGGAGACAGGAGACAGGAGACAGGAGACAGCAGGGAGGTAAAACACAATGTCATGCCTAGTGGAGACAGGAGACAGGAGGGAGGTAAAACAAAATGTCATGCCTAGTGGAGACAGGAGACAGCAGGGAGGTAAAACACAATGTAATGCCTAGTGGAGACAGAGAGACAGCAGGGAGGTAAAACACAATGTAATGCCTAGTGGAGACAGAAGACAGCAGGGAGGTAAAACACAATGTAATGCCTAGTGGAGACAGGAGAAAAGGAGACAGCAGGGAGGTAAAACACAATGTCATGCCTAGTGGAGACAGGAGACAGGAGACAGGAGACAGCAGGGAGGTAAAACACAATGTCATGCCTAGTGGAGACAGGAGACAGGAGACAGGAGACAGCAGGGAGGTAAAACACAATGTCATGCCTAGTGGAGACAGGAGACAAGAGACAGCAGGGAGGTAAAACACAATGTCATGCCTAGTGGAGACAGGAGACAGGAGACAGGAGGGAGGTAAACACAATGTCATGCCTAGTGGAGACAGAGAGACAGCAGGGAGGTAAAACACAATGTCATTCCTAGTGGAGACAGGAGACAGGAGACAGCAGGGAGGTAAAACACAATGTCATGCCTAGTGGAGACAGGAGACAGGAGACAGGACAGGGAGGTAAAACACAATGTCATGCCTAGTGGAGACAGGAGACAGGAGACAGCAGGGAGGTAAAACACAATGTCATGACTAGTGGAGACAGGAGACAGGAGACAGGAGGGAGGTAAAACACAATGTCTAGTGGAGACAAGAGACAGGAGACAGCAGGGAGGTAAAACACAATGTCATGCCTAGTGGAGACAGGAGACAGGAGACAGCAGGGAGGTAAACACAATGTCATGCCTAGTGGAGACAGGAGACAGCAGGGAGGTAAAACACAATGTGATGCCTAGTGGAGACAGGGAGACAGGAGACAGCAGGGAGGTAAACACAATGTCATGCCTAGTGGAGACAGGAGACAGCAGGGAGGTAAAACACAATGTGATGCCTAGTGGAGACAGGAGACAGGAGACAGCAGGGAGGTAAAACACAATGTCATGCCTAGTGGAGACAGGAGACAGGAGACAGCAGGGAGGTAAAACACAATGTCATGCCTAGTGGAGACAGGAGACAGGAGACAGCAGGGAGGTAAAACACAATGTCATGCCTAGTGGAGACAGGAGACAGGAGACAGCAGGGAGGTAAACACAATGTCATGCCTAGTGGAGACAGGAGACAGCAGGGAGGTAAAACACAATGTGATGCCTAGTGGAGACAGGAGACAGGAGACAGCAGGGAGGTAAAACACAATGTCATGCCTAGTGGAGACAGGAGACAGGAGACAGCAGGAGGTAAAACACAATGTCATGCCTAGTGGAGACAGGAGACAGGAGACAGGAGACAGCAGGGAGGTAAAACACAATGTCATGCCTAGTGGAGACAGGAGACAGGAGACAGCAGGGAGGTAAAACACAATGTAATGCCTAGTGGAGACAGGAGACAGGAGACAGGAGACAGCAGGAGGTAAAACACAATGTCATGCCTAGTGGAGACAGGAGACAGGAGACAGCATGGAGGTAAAACACAATGTAATGCCTAGTGGAGACAGGAGACAGGAGACAGGAGGGAGGTAAAACACAATGTCATGCCTAGTGGAGACAGGAGACAGGAGACAGGAGACAGGATACAGCAGGGAGGTAAAACACAATGTCATGCCTAGTGGAGACAGGAGACAGGAGACAGCAGGGAGGTAAAACACAATGTAATGCCTAGTGGAGACAAGAGACAGGAGACAGGAGACAGGAGACAGGAGACAGCAGGGAGGTAAAACACAATGTCATGCCTAGTGGAGACAGGACACAGGAGACAGGAGACAGGAGACAGGAGACAGGAGACAGGAGACAGGAGACAGGAGACAGGAGACAGCAAGGAGGTCAAACACAATGTCATGCCTAGTGGAGACAGGAGACAGGAGACAGGAGACAGCAGGGAGGTAAAACACAATGTCATGCCTAGTGGAGACAGGAGACAGGAGACAGGAGACAGGAGACAGGAGACAGGAGACAGGAGACAGCAAGGAGGTAAAACACAATGTAATGCCTAGTGGAGACAGGAGACAGGAGACAGGAGACAGGAGACAGGAGACAGGAGACAGCAAGGAGGTAAAACACAGTGTAATGCCTAGTGGAGACAGGAGACAGGAGACAGGAGGGAGGTAAAACACATTGTCATGCCTAGTGGAGACAGGAGACAGGAGACAGCATGGAGGTAAAACACAATGTAATGCCTAGTGGAGACAGGAGACAGGAGACAGGAGACAGCAGGGGAGGTAAAACACAATGTCATGCCTAGTGGAGACAGGAGACAGGAGACAGGAGACAGCAGGGAGGTAAAACACAATGTAATGCCTAGTGGAGACAGGAGACAGGAGGGAGGTAAAACAAAATGTCATGCCTAGTGGAGACAGGAGACAGGAGACAGCAGGGAGGTAAAACACAATGTAATGCCTAGTGGAGACAGAAGACAGCAGGGAGGTAAAACACAATGTAATGCCTAGTGGAGACAGAAGACAGCAGGGAGGTAAAACACAATGTAATGCCTAGTGGAGACAGGAGAAAAGGAGACAGCAGGGAGGTAAAACACAATGTCATGCCTAGTGGAGACAGAAGACAGGAGACAGCAGGGAGGTAAAACACAATGTCATGCCTAGTGGAGACAGGAGACAGGAGGGAGGTAAAACAAAATGTCATGCCTAGTGGAGACAGGAGACAGGAGACAGGAGACAGCAGGGAGGTAAAACACAATGTAATGCCTAGTGGAGACAGAAGACAGGAGACAGCAGGGAGGTAAACACAATGTAATGCCTAGTGGAGACAGAAGACAGGAGACAGCAGGGAGGTAAAACACAATGTCATGCCTAGTGGAGACAGGAGACAGGAGACAGGAGACAGCAGGGAGGTAAAACACAATGTCATGCCTAGTGGAGACAGGAGACAGGAGACAGCAGGGGAGGTAAAACACAATGTGATGCCTAGTGGAGACAGGAGACAGGAGACAGCAGGGAGGTAAACACAATGTAATGCCTAGTGGAGACAGGAGACAGGAGACAGCAGGGAGGTAAACACAATGTCATGCCTAGTGGAGACAGGAGACAGCAGGGAGGTAAAACACAATGTAATGCCTAGTGGAGACAGGAGACAGGAGACAGGAGACAGCAGGGAGGTAAAACACAATGTCATGCCTAGTGGAGACAGGAGACAGCAGGGAGGTAAAACACAATGTAATGCCTAGTGGAGACAGGAGACAGGAGACAGCAGGGAGGTAAAATACAATGTCATGCCTAGTGGAGACAGGAGACAGGAGACAGCAGGGAGGTAAACACAATGTCATGCCTAGTGGAGACAGGAGACAGGAGACAGGAGGGAGGTAAACACAATGTAATGCCTAGTGGAGACAGGAGACAGGAGGGAGGTAAAAGACAATGTAATGCCTAGTGGAGACAGGAGACAGGAGACAGCAGGGAGGTAAACACAATGCCATGCCTAGTGGAGACAGGAGACAGGAGACAGGAGACAGCAGGGAGGTAAAACACAATGTCATGCCTAGTGGAGACAGGAGACAGCAGGGAGGTAAAACACAATGTAATGCCTAGTGAAGACAGGAGACAGGAGACAGCAGGGGAGGTAAAACACAATGTCATGCCTAGTGGAGACAGGAGACAGGGAGACAGGAGACAGGAGACAGGAGACAGCAGGGAGGTAAAACACAGTGTAATGCCTAGTGGAGACAGGAGACAGGAGACAGCAGGGAGGTAAAACACAATGTCATGCCTAGTGGAGACAGGAGACAGGAGACAGCAGGGAGGTAAAACACAATGTCATGCCTAGTGGAGACAGGAGACAGGAGACAGGAGACAGCAGGAGGTAAAACACAATGTAATGCCTAGTGGAGACAGGAGACAGGAGACAGGAGACAGCAGGGAGGTAAAACACAATGTCATGCCTAGTGAAGACAGGAGACAGGAGACAGCATGGAGGTAAAACACAATGTAATGCCTAGTGGAGACAGGAGACAGGAGACAGGAGGGAGGTAAAACACAATGTCATGCCTAGTGGAGACAGGAGACAGGAGACAGGAGACAGGATACAGCAGGGAGGTAAAACACAATGTCATGCCTAGTGGAGACAGGAGACAGGAGACAGCAGGGAGGTAAAACACAATGTAATGCCTAGTGGAGACAAGAGACAGGAGACAGGACAGGAGACAGGAGACAGCAGGGAGGTAAAACACAATGTCATGCCTAGTGGAGACAGGACACAGGGACAGGCGGGACAGGAGACAGGAGACAGGAGACAGCAAGGAGGTCAAACACAATGTCATGCCTAGTGGAGACAGGTTGACAGGAGACAGGAGACAGCAGGGAGGTAAAACACAATGTCATGCCTAGTGGAGACAGGAGACAGGAGACAGGAGACAGGAGACAGGAGACAGCAAGGAGGTAAAACACAATGTAATGCCTAGTGGAGACAGGAGACAGGAGACAGGAGACAGGAGACAGGAGACAGGAGACAGCAAGGAGGTAAAACACAGTGTAATGCCTAGTGGAGACAGGAGACAGGAGACAGGAGGGAGGTAAAACACAATGTCATGCCTAGTGGAGACAGGAGACAGGAGACAGCATGGAGGTAAAACACAATGTAATGCCTAGTGGAGACAGGAGACAGGAGACAGGAGACAGCAGGGAGGTAAAACACAATGTCATGCCTAGTGGAGACAGGAGACAGGAGACAGGAGACAGCAGGGAGGTAAAACACAATGTAATGCCTAGTGGAGACAGGAGACAGGAGGGAGGTAAAACAAAATGTCATGCCTAGTGGAGACAGGAGACAGGAGACAGCAGGGAGGTAAAACACAATGTAATGCCTAGTGGAGACAGAAGACAGCAGGGAGGTAAAACACAATGTAATGCCTAGTGGAGACAGAAGACAGCAGGGAGGTAAAACACAATGTAATGCCTAGTGGAGACAGGAGAAAAGGAGACAGCAGGGAGGTAAAACACAATGTCATGCCTAGTGGAGACAGAAGACAGGAGACAGCAGGGAGGTAAAACACAATGTCATGCCTAGTGGAGACAGGAGACAGGAGGGAGGTAAAACAAAATGTCATGCCTAGTGGAGACAGGAGACAGAAGACAGGAGACAGCAGGGAGGTAAAACACAATGTAATGCCTAGTGGAGACAGAAGACAGGAGACAGCAGGGAGGTAAACACAATGTAATGCCTAGTGGAGACAGAAGACAGGAGACAGCAGGGAGGTAAAACACAATGTCATGCCTAGTGGAGACAGGAGACAGGAGACAGGAGACAGCAGGGAGGTAAAACACAATGTCATGCCTAGTGGAGACAGGAGACAGGAGACAGCAGGGAGGTAAAACACAATGTGATGCCTAGTGGAGACAGGAGACAGGAGACAGCAGGGAGGTAAACACAATGTAATGCCTAGTGGAGACAGGAGACAGGAGACAGCAGGGAGGTAAACACAATGTCATGCCTAGTGGAGACAGGAGACAGCAGGGAGGTAAAACACAATGTAATGCCTAGTGGAGACAGGAGACAGGAGACAGGAGACAGCAGGGAGGTAAAACACAATGTCATGCCTAGTGGAGACAGGAGACAGCAGGGAGGTAAAACACAATGTAATGCCTAGTGGAGACAGGAGACAGGAGACAGCAGGGAGGTAAAATACAATGTCATGCCTAGTGGAGACAGGAGACAGGAGACAGCAGGGAGGTAAACACAATGTCATGCCTAGTGGAGACAGGAGACAGGAGACAGGAGGGAGGTAAACACAATGTAATGCCTAGTGGAGACAGGAGACAGGAGGGAGGTAAAAGACAATGTAATGCCTAGTGGAGACAGGAGACAGGAGACAGCAGGGAGGTAAACACAATGTCATGCCTAGTGGAGACAGGAGACAGGAGACAGGAGACAGCAGGGAGGTAAAACACAATGTCATGCCTAGTGGAGACAGGAGACAGCAGGGAGGTAAAACACAATGTAATGCCTAGTGAAGACAGGAGACAGGAGACAGCAGGGAGGTAAAACACAATGTCATGCCTAGTGGAGACAGGAGACAGGAGACAGGAGACAGGAGACAGGAGACAGCAGGGAGGTAAAACACAGTGTAATGCCTAGTGGAGGCAGGAGACAGGAGACAGCAGGGAGGTAAAACACAATGTCATGCCTAGTGGAGACAGGAGACAGGAGACAGCAGGGAGGTAAAACACAATGTCATGCCTAGTGGAGACAGGAGACAGGAGACAGGAGACAGCAGGGAGGTAAAACACAATGTCATGCCTAGTGGAGACAGGAGACAGGAGACAGGAGACAGAGACAGGAGACAGGAGACAGGAGACAGGAGACAGCAGGGAGGTAAAACATAATGTCATGCCTAGTGGAGACAGGAGACAGGAGACAGCAGGGAGGTAAAATACAATGTCATGCCTAGTGGAGACAGGAGACAGGAGACAGGAGACAGGAGACAGGAGACAGCAGGGAGGTAAAACACAATCTAATGCCTAGTGGAGACAGGAGACAGGAGATAGCAGGGAGGTAAAACACAATGTCATGCCTAGTTGAGACAGGAGACAGGAGACAGCAGGGAGGTAAAACACAATGTCATGCCTAGTGGAGACAGGAGACAGGAGACAGGAGACAGCAGGGAGGTAAAACACAATGTCATGCCTAGTGGAGACAGGAGACAGGAGACAGCAGGGAGGTAAAACACAATGTCATGCCTAGTGGAGACAGGAGACAGGAGACAGGAGACAGGAGACAGGAGACAGGAGACAGGAGACAGCAGGGAGGTAAAACACAATGTAATGCCTAGTGGAGACAGGAGACAGGAGACAGCAGGGAGGAGACAGGAGACAGGAGACAGGAGACAGCAGGGAGGTAAAACACAATGTCATGCCTAGTGGAGACAGGAGACAGGAGACAGCAGGGAGGTAAAACACAATGTCATGCCTAGTGGAGACAGGAGACAGGAGACAGGAGACAGCAGGGAGGTAAAACACAATGTCATGCCTAGTGGAGACAGGAGACAGGAGACAGGAGACAGCAGGGAGGTAAAACACAATGTCATGCCTAGTGGAGACAGGAGACAGGAGACAGCAGGGAGGTAAAACACAATGTCATGCCTAGTGGAGACAGGAGACAGGAGACAGGAGACAGCAGGGAGGTAAAACACAATGTCATGC
The DNA here is from genome assembly GCF_020615455.1 of Coregonus clupeaformis. Taxonomy (NCBI): domain Eukaryota; kingdom Metazoa; phylum Chordata; class Actinopteri; order Salmoniformes; family Salmonidae; genus Coregonus; species Coregonus clupeaformis. Next base: position 19,570 of record NW_025535987.1, on the reverse strand, counting down.
CTAGTGGAGACAGGAGACAGGAGACAGCAGGGAGGTAAAACACAATGTCATGCCTAGTGGAGACAGGAGACAGGAGACAGGAGACAGCAGGGAGGTAAAACACAATGTAATGCCTAGTGGAGACAGGAGACAGGAGACAGGAGACAGGAGACAGGAGACAGGAGACAGGAGACAGGAGACAGGAGGTAAATCCAAGATGACCATGCGGTGCTATTTTTAAACCTCTAAACAGAAGAGCAAGAAAGAAGAGTTCCTCTTTTCATGGAGGAGGTTAGAACAGCCTCCTCTTCCCTCCTCCTTCTCTATTTTCTGCCCTCTCTCCTGTCTTTATCAGTTCAGTCAGTGAATTCCTAGTGGAGCTTTACTTTTCGCTGTTGCCAAGTAGCAAGATGTGCTGCGTTCTTCTAGGACTATATTTACATGCAGGAAAGTTAACTTCGGTGGCTTGAAAAATGTTTTTTTTAAATCTCATCTTTTGGTGATTCACGGTCCGTGACCTATATGGTGGAATGCAGTGTGGATCAGAATTCTGACACATGCTGACATGCTGTGAACCCTCTTTCTCACATTTCCTCTGACACGTGACCTTAAAATACATATGCAACCCCCCTCTCTCTCTCTCTCTCTCTCTCTCTCTCTCTCTCTCTCTCTCTCTCTCTCTCTCTCTCTCTCTCTCTCTCTCTCTCTCTCTTTCTCTTTCTCTCTCTCCTCTCTCTCTCTATCTCTCTCTCTTAATTCAATTTCAATTCAATTTAAGGGCTTTATTGGCATGGGAAACGTGTGTTATTAACAGTAAACATTACACTCACAAAAGTTACAAAATAATAAAGACATTTCATATGTCATATTATGTCTATATACAGTGTTATAATGATGTGCAAATAGTTAAAGTACAAATGGGAAAATAAATAAACATAAATATGGGTTGTATTTACAATGGTGTTTGTTCTTCACTGGTTGCCCTTTTCTTGTGGCAACAGGTCACAAATATTGCTGCTGTGATGGCACACTGTGGTATTTCACCCAGTAGATATGGTAGTTTATCAAAATTTGATTTGTTTTCGAAGTCTGTGTAATCTGAGGGAAATGTGTGTCTAATATGGTCATACATTTGGCAGGAGGTTAGGAAGTGCAGCTCAGTTTCCACCTCATTTTGTGGGCAGTGTGCACATAGCCTGTCTTCTCTTGAGAGCCAGGTCTGCCTACGGCGGCCTTTCTCAATAGCAAGGCTATGCTCACTGAGTCTGTACATAGTCAAAGCTTTCCTTAAGTTTGGGTCAGTCACAGTGGTCAGGTATTCTGCCACTGTGTACTCTCTCATTAGGGCCAAATAGCATTCTAGTTTGCTCTGTTTTTTTGTTTGTTCTTTCCAATGTGTCAAGTAATTCTCTTTTTGTTTTCTCATGATTTGGTTGGGTCTAGTTGTGTTGTTGTTGTTGTTGTCCTGGGGCTGTCTGTTTGTGTTTGTGAACAGAGCCCCAGGACAAGCTTACTTAGGGGACTCTTCTCCAAGTTCATCTCTCTGTAGGTGATGGCTTTGTTATGGAAGGTTTGGGAATCGCTTCCTTTTAAGTGGTTATAGAATTTAACGGCTCTTTTCTGGATTTGGATAATTAGCGGGTATTCTGCACTGCATGCATTATTTGGTGTTTTACGTTGTACACAGAGGATATTTTTGCTGAATTCTGCATGCAGAGTCTCAATTTGGTGTTTGTTCCATTTTGTGAATTGTTGGTTGGTGAGCGGCCCCCAGACCTCACAACCATAAAGGGCAATGGGTTCTATAACTGATTCAAGTATTTCTAGCCAGATCCTAATTGGTATGTCGAATTTTATGTTCCTTTTGATGGCGTAGAAGGCCCTTCTTGCCTTGTCGCTCAGATCATTCACAGCTTTGTGGAAGTTACCTGTGGCACTGATGTTTAGGCCGAGGTATGTGTAGTTTTTTGTGTGCTCTAGGGGCAACAGTGTCTAGATGGAGTTTGTATTTGTGGTCCTGGCAACTGGACCTTTTATAGAAAACCATTATTTTTGTCTTACTGAGATTAACAGTAAAGGCCCAGGTCTGACAGAACTTGTGCAGAAGATCTCGGTGTCTCTCTGTCTCTCTTTCCGTCTCACTCACTCATATTTACCTCCTCTCTTTCTCTCCCTAGCGGCGGACGGGGACTACTGGAGGCTGTTGAACCCAGGAGAGTACAGCATCACGGTGAAGGCCGACGGCTACAGCGCCACAAGCAAGGTGTGTGAGGTGGGCTACGACATGGGAGCAACCCGCTGTGACTTCACCGTCAGCCGCACCAACCTGTCACGCATCAAGGAGATCATGGAGAGATACAACAAGCAGCCCATCAGACAGCCTGTTAGACCCGCCGTCAGGCAGCTGCAAGCACGCCGGCCCGGCCCCAGACACAGGCGCGTGCGGACATCATAGGGCCAGGGAGGGTTAGAGAGAGAGAGGGAGTAGCTTGGCCCCAGACATGAATGTGAAGTCTTGGGTCATTGTTCTGCCAATCATGTTTGGCACGATTTACAAACAGATCGGGGACCAGGCTAGGGCTGAAGAGAGCGATATAGGACTTTACAAACAGATCTGGAACCAGGCTAGGGGTGAAGAGAGTGATATATGACTTTACAAACAGATCTGAGACCAGGCTAGGGGTGAAGAGAGCGATATAGGACTTTACAAACAGATCTGGGACCAGGCTAGGGGTGAAGAGAGCGATATAGGACTTTACTAACAGATCTGGGACCAGGCTAGGGGTGAAGAGAGCGATATAGGACTTTACAAACAGATCTGGGACCAGGCTAGGGCTGAAGAGAGTGATATAGGACTTTACAAACAGATCTGGGACCAGGCTAGGGGTGAAAAGAGCGATATAGGACTTTACAAACAGATCTGGGACCAGGCTAGGGCTGAAGAGAGTGATATAGGACTTTACAAACAGATCTGGGACCAGGCTAGGGGTGAAGAGAGCGATATAGGACTTTACAAACAGATCTGGGACCAGGCTAGGGCTGAAGAGAGCGATATAGGACTTTACAAACAGATCTGGGACCAGGCTAGGGGTGAAGAGAGCAATGAGAGACAAACTCCACTATCTCTCTCTACTTCTGATCAAACTGTTCTCTGTTCTGCTCCAACATCTGCTTTGATCGGGACTCCTGTCTTTGAACTCTGTTACCGGCATCCATCCAGAGTGTTGGTGGAAGTGCAGATTGGAGATGATGGTAAAGATGGGATATTTTGAGTGACAATGGGGTTTTCTGTATTAAAACAAGGTGCTGTTCTTTCAACCATGAATTAAGCTCTGTGGCGCTCGTCTTACTTTATAATATTTGTATTTGGGACCGTCTTAAAAAGTTCCAGTGGCTTCTCTACCAAAGGGTTATTACAGTATACATGGTTAACCGAAATGTCCATTTTACTTGTGCCATTATTTGGTAACGAAATGTCAGTGTGTATTTCAAAGGATGAATGTTGACCATGGATATTACCATGTGTGTCTCTACTAACTCATGCAGCACAGTACCAGGACAAAAGCAGTAATAACGTTCTTACCAACAGGTTTACAAGCTTCATCCTTGCAAGTAATATTCTTTGAAATCTTGCTTCGGAATAAATAAATGATGCATATATTTTGAATGTAGAAAAAGCTCTATATATATTTCTTTTATATTGCACTCCCGTGTTACTTTTCTGCATTCAGAAATGATTTAAAGTCCTACTCCAGGCTCCTTTTCAGCTCATTAATCACCTGATTTACTTAACAAAACACACTTCTCAATAGCTGGTCCAGGTATCCTCATGACATGGGGGGGGTTTGCCTTCCTCTTGTTCTCTATTGCTCCTCTATTGTTCCTCATGCATGCAAGGGGGGAGGCCGGTGACATCACGAATCCCCATCAGACCAACTCCTTGAATGCTCCACTCCTTGAAGTTTGCAGTTGTGTCTCAAAAGCACTATTTTGCTCAAAACTTACCCTTTAGTGTGTGTGTACTTTACTGTTTTTATAGATATCGCTTTTCAACAGTAAAAGTTCAACAATCTCTGGAGGACGTCTTTAATAAAATATATATATTTATATTTGAAGAGCTTTAAACACTGTAGTCTCTCTGAAATCCTACCATGTTATTTGAAGATGTTCTGAAAGGTTTTGTAGGTTCCTACCAAAAGTCAAAGAAAAACAACTAGACATGAGTATAGCCGGTCGAAGCCACTATGATAGTAGGCATTGGTTGAAGCTCAATGTTGAATTCAAATCTCCCTGCCATCATATCTAAGACAATATGTCACCAATGTCGAACATTTGCAAATCATCATCAGCCGTCCGGCCGTTACCGAGAACCACATACAGGATTTTTAACAGGGTCGTTAGCAATTTAATTTTCAGAGTATTTTCTGTGCCTACCTAGCTCAAATTCTAGACGTCGGATTAAAACGAGACTATAGCATCCATAAAAGTGACCATTGGATTTTCTAAAATGTTGGATTGACTAACTAGCTAGCTATCACCCGTCGGATGAGAAGCAAGCTCCAAGCAAAGGAAGATAGCTAACTAGTTATATTTACTATGGAGGGTTTTCATATGGCTGAAGTCATCTGTGTAAACTAAATCAGAGCACAAACAAATAAGCTAGTGAACATCCTTGGCTGCTATTACAGCCAGTAGCTTCAAGTCAATAAGACTGTAACAACTCAATGTTGACAATATATCATAGCTAGCTATATTCCTTCCACAAAGCATAGCTAGCTAGCTAAGTAAAGTTCATAGTAAACATCACATTTTGGGAAATGTGTGAAGCTGCTAACTTATAATACATTAAATGGGCATTGCTCATCTAGCTACTCTGGCATGATACAGTCAAACTGGCTAGATAGCTACGTGTGCAGACAAATTTCAGTTTCAGCACAAACACTGCTAGCTGGACTACATTTCCTCAACCAAGACCAGCCTCTCACAACACAAACCAGCTGATGTCTTGCTAATAAACAGTTAGCTATGTTGAATCTAAACCCCGCCAATGCACATGCAAGTAGCGCATTGGCTGTGCATTGCAGTGAGTGTACACATTCTAACTAATTAGCTAGATAAACACACAAGACAGGCACTTCACTGTTCGAGCATCCAGAACAACTTCCAGCCCTTACCTTATGATGTATTAATCCAGTACACTCCTTCAGCGCACTGTCAATGCAAGTTTTTTCATGCCAAGTTACTTTTCAGTGTGTTCCCAAAAATGTGAACCCTATAAGCAAAATTACATTTAAAATACGTATTTTCCAGAAGTTTAAGTTATGTTCATATTAGGTTCTGAATGAAAGGTGAAAGGACGTCTTTTGAGGAAGTCGTAAATACATATTTTCCGGACGTTTAAAATTAGTTTTTTCCAGATAATAATTTAGCAGCAGCTCTTTGTCACGATGCTGTGAATGGGTGTGGTGTGGAATCAGGCGCAGGCAGCAGAGGGTAAATCCAACAAGACTTTACTGAGCACGAAAAGTAATCCAAAACAGCCCGGAGGCAAAAGACGCACACAGGCGTATAAACAAGCGCACACACAGGTGCGTAAATTCTCCTCACACAACAAGGAGGAAGCTCATGAAAATAAAGCGTACCAAAGCGGGTAGCGCAACCACGACACGAACAATCACACACAACACAAACCTAACAACACGGAAACTAAATAGGGTGCTAATTGAGACCTAACACAAAACAGGTGTGACTAACAGACAAAACCAAACAAACAAGAAACATCGAGCGGTGGCAGCTAGAACTCCGGAGACGACGACCCGGCGAAACCTGCCCGAACAAGGAGGGAGGAGCCGCCTCGGCCGAAACCGTGACAGTACCCCCCCTTGACGCGCGGCTCCAGCCGCGCGCCGCCTCGGCCTCGGGAGCGACCAGGGGACGCGGCGCAGGGCGTGCAGGATGACCACGATGGAATTCGGTCATCAGGGACGGATCCAGAATGTCCCTCCTTGGCACCCAGCACCGCTCCTCCGGACCGTACCCCTCCCACTCCACGAGATATTGGAGACCCCCATCCGGCGTCTCGAATCCAGGATGGTCCGAACCGTGTACGCCGGAGCCCCTCGATGTCCAACGGGGCGGAGGAGTCTCCTCAATCTCAAAGTCCTGGAGTGGACCAGCTACCACCGGCCTGAGGAGAGACACATGGAACGAGGGGTTAATCTTCTTGTAATCAATAGGTAGTTCTAACCTGTAACTCACCTCGTTCAATCTCCTCAGGACTTTAAAAGGCCCCACAAACCGCCGACCCAGCTTCCCGGCAGGGGCAGGCGGAGGGGCAGGTTTCTGGTTGAGAGCCAGACTCGATCTCCAGGTGCGTACACTGGCCCCTCACTGCGATGTAGGTCGGCGCTCGTCTTCTGTCGACGTATGGCACGCTGCAGATGGACGTGTGCAGCGTCCCCACGTCTCCTCCGAGCGCCGCACCCACTCATCCACAGCGGGGTGTTACGGGATACAGGTATCCTGTGTTTTTTGTGTGTTCCTACTCTTTCTGCCCCTAATCACAGGTGTCCTGTAAGTTCCTGATTGGTGGTCGTTGAGGTGTCTGCTGATTGGACCAATCAGTGAACAGTCCTGTTAATTGCACCACCTGTTATTCGTTTGTTCAATCACACATCCCATTTTATAAAAACTAGACTTGTGTTTGTTGAGAGAGAGAGAGACTTTTTGCCATATGTGAGTATGGACACGGTGGTGTCCTGTGTGTTGTGTACTCGCTAGTTGATGATTACCCTGTTTAGTAGCTTTGTGTGTTTTTTTGGGAAAAGGGGGTTTTTAAGCTAGATGCCCTTGGGCGTACATTACCCGTAGGACGAAATCTGTCTATAAACACCAGGTTAGACCTGAGCGGACCACCCACTGTATTTTTGTATGGTAGCAGTAGCCTAGCGGTTCTTTAGGCAGGCTAGATCAGTTTAGGGGGTTTTACACTATTGTTTCATTTCTGGGTCCTGCTCAGCCCTTTTTCCCAAACCCTTACCGTGTGTTCATAAATAAACACTTTGTGTTTTGACGGTAGTTCATGGTAGTTGTGTCTTATTTGTTCTCACTATTCCATGTCACACTTATAATTTACATGAATTTATGTTACGGGTCTCATGTCCATCCACCCTAGATGTTTAGAGCCACGGGGTTCGTAACATAAAGTGGGGGCTCGTCTGGGATCCTATCTATCCCATGCTACTCATGTAAATTAGTAGTGTCTGAGTTCGGTGTTGAGCTTAGCAGCTGTAACTACCTGTTTTTTTTTTGTGTGTTCAGTAGTCGACGGCTCGTGTTGCTAGTAGGATGGCTACTTTTGAGTTGGAGGCATTTTTGGAAAACCCCTCGTGGGAGGTTTTTGATAATTGCCGTAGAGTGGATCTACAGGCTTTGGCTGACCACTTTTCTGTACCCATACCGAGGGGTTTAGTGAAAGCAGAAGTTAGGGAAGTAGTGTTAGCGATATTGTTAAACGAGCCCAGTGCTTGAGTTACCGCCGCCTGAGTCTGCTGCTCCTGTAGGGGATGTGGTTGCTGTTCCTGTAAGCCCATCAGTGTCTGAGGACGAGGCTAAGGCTCCAGCCACATTGCCCCGTTATGACCCACTCTCCCCACTGACTGACAGTGATGCCAGGATGGATGTCCGCTCGACCACGGCTCCAAATAGAGGCGGAAGAGCGGGCACAAATCAGGCAAGACAAGCTGGAGATGCGTAAAATGGAACTAGAGGCAGAACTGAGACGCGTAAGATAGAACAGGAGACGCGTAAGCTAGAGGCAGAACAGGAGACGCGTAAGCTAGAGGCAGAACAGGAGACGCGTAAGCTAGAGGCAGAACAGGAGACGCGTAAGATGGAACTGGAGACGCGTAGGCTTGATCAAGAACTGGAGACGCCGTAAGATGGAACTGGAGATGCGTAAAATGGAACTAGAGGCAGAAACAGCGAGTTAGTCTCTGCTCATACTATGCCTGCTAGTGAGCCAGCCTCACCAGCGGTGTCGGTCTGCTACATTTGATATTAGTAGACAGATCACCTTGGTACCTGTGTTTAGGAGTCAGAGGTTGATTCCTATTTCGGTGTGTTTGAGCGTATAGCGGTAGCATTGAAATGGCCCGGCGAGGAATGGTGCCTATTACTTCAGTGTAAGCTAACAGGTAAAGCCCAAGAGGTTCTGGCAGCGCTACCTCTTGAAGACAGTTTGAATTATGAAGTGGTCAAAGCTACTGTTCTTCGTGCCTATGAGCTTGTTCCTGAGGCATATCGACAAAGATTTAGGTCTCATAAAAAGTATCCTACTCAGACTTATGTGGAGTTTGCTAGAGACAAAGGAAATCTGTTTGACAAATGGCACAGTGCAAGTAAGGTAACTGATTTTTTTAACTCTCACTGGAGTTAATCTTGTTAGAGAGTTTAAAAATTGTTTACCGAACGCATTGTAGTTATCTGAACCGAACAGAAAGTATCCTCACTGTCGGAAGCGTCTGTATTGGCAGACGAGTTTGTGTTGACGCATAAGAGCGTGTTTTCGGCTCGTACGGAGAGCCGGGCTCTGGAGTTGCTAACTTTTAATCCTAGTCGACCAGCAGTACATCCAGCACGCCACAAAGATGTGCGTCACTGTTTCTATTGTCATAAGGTGGGACATATGGTTAATGATTGCTTTCTGCTAAAACGCAAACCGGGATGCCTCAGCACGCCAGGCCGCCAACGGGTGTTGGGCTGATTCGTGCGGTTGTAAGGCCGGGAAGCAAGACAGAAGCCTCATCAGTGAATGTGGTTTGAAAGTCCCTGTCCCAGATCACAGTTATGAACCGTTCATTTTTGAGGGGTTTGTTTCTATCAGATGATGAAGCGTCTCAGCGTCCAGTTAGAATCCTCAGAGATACTGGTGCGGCGCAGTGGTTCATACTAGCTGATGTGTTGCCCTTGTCTAATAATACATATTGTGGTTCCAGTGTGTTAGTACAAGGAATTGAAATGGGTTTCGTCCCAGTGCCATTGCACTTTGTGAACTGCACTCTGAGTTAGTCAGTGGATTGTTCAGAGTTGGCGTCGTCCGATGTTGCCAAAGTAAAAGGTGACCTTTATAATGGGAAACGATATTGCCGGAGGAAGGTATACCCATATTGGAGGTATTGGATAAAGTGACCAGTCTCTCTCCGAGGAGCTGGCACAGGGTTATCCAGATGTGTTCCCCGCTTGTGCTGTCACACGTGCTACCACGACAAGTGGTGAAGTGGTAGATTTGTCAGACACGATTCTATTCAGAGAGTCGTGACCCAGAGGATAGTTCGGGTGCTACCTCTGGTAAGCTGGTGCCAGTCTGACCAACAGCCCAAGAGAGAAAGGAAGAAGGATGTGGAACTGGTTGCTGAGGCAATACAAGTTACCAGTTACTCGTGAGCAGCTGATCGCTAACCAACAGGTTGACATTAGCCTGGCGAAATGTTTTTCTAGTGTTGTCTCAGAGGGACGGAGCTCAAAGAAGAAAAACATGGCATACTTCATTGATGGTAATCTCCTCATGCGTAAATGGACCTCCCATGTTGGCCTTTGAGATGGAATGCTGTTTACCAAATAGTGATTCCTACAGCCTTTCGACAAAATGTTTTATCCCTCGCTCATGATCACCAGTGGTCCGGACATCTGGGAGTCACCAAGACTTATGATCGGTTTTTGCGACATTTCTTTTGCGCCTGGCTTAAAACAAGATGTGGCTCAGTTCTGTCGGACTTGCCACACCTGTCGTAGTTGGGAAAACCGAACCAGGTTATTTCCCCGCGCCTCTTTGTCCCATACCGACCATAGGTGAACCATTCGAACATGTGATGGTTGATTGTGTTGGACCATTACCAAAACAAAATCTGGTAACCAGTTTATGTTGACAATTATGTGTGTGGCCACCAGGTACCCAGAGGCCATTCCTCTGCGAAGGATTACTGCTCCGGTGGTGAGTAAAGCGTTGATCAAATTCTTCTCAACTTTTGGATTACCTAAGGTGATACAAACTGATCAGATTGCAATTTCCTTTCTAAACTTTTCAAACAAGTGTTAAAATCCTTGTCAGTTACACACCGTGTTCAAAGCGCATATCACCCAGAGTCTCGGGTGCGCTAGAACGTTGGCATCAGACCCTGAAGTCTATGCTCCGTAAATATTGCTTGGAATCTGAGAAGAGATTGGGATGAGGGAGTTCCTCTAGTATTGTTTGCTGTCCGTAGACGTACAGGAATCCCTAGGGTTCAGCCCAGCTGAACTGGTGTTTGGACACACCAATGAGAGGACCTATAGAAAGTCCTTAAGGATCAGTTTTTGTCACAAGAGTTGTGTGTGAAAGAAAATGTGTTGGACTACGTTAGTCTGCTCAGTGCGCCTACATGCTGCCTGTGCTCTAGCAAAGGGAAGGCTGTCTTCCTCACAGAAACGGATGAAGCGACACTATGACACACAGGCTGTTTCTGTTCACTGCAGCCAGGTGACCGAGTTCTTGTGTTGTTGCCTGTGCCAGGAGAGCGTCATTGTCAGCACGTTTCGCTGGTCCTGTGTCATTGAAAAGAAACTAACTGAAACTGACTATGTGATACAGACTCCTGATAAAAACACCAATCTCCGTGTGTGCCACGTTAACATGTTGAAGACATACCACACAACAGACCCGTTACTCAGGTAGACAGTCCAGAGAAACTGGCCGAGTCGGCTGTCTCTGTTGCTACTCCGGCTAGTGGGAGGTCATGTTAGCATGATGTGGACGGAGATGGTTTGGAGTTACGCAATACTCAGCAGCTGTGCTAGATTGCCCAATTCAGAGATGCTGCTGTCTCTCCCGTCAAGGCCTGATTCATTTAACGGACAGACAGTCAGATGATATTGTGAGACTATTACACAGCTTTCCATGTCTTTTTAATGATGTTCCTACATGTACAAATGTGTTAGAACATGACATTAATGTTGAAACGCTGCACCTATCAAGCAACATCCTTATCGTGTCAACGTCAGCTAAGAGAAAGATAATGAGGGTGAGGTCGGTTATTTGCTGGAGAATAACCTGGCTATGCCAGGTTCAAGTCCTTGGGTTCTCCTCGTGCATTCTGGTTCCTAAACCTGATGGGACATCCAGATTATGTACGGACTATCGGAAAGTCAATGCTGTCACAGTGCCCGACTCATTCCCGTTACCCAGACTGGATGACTGTATTGATACGGTTGGTGCTGCTACTTATGTAACCAAACTAGATCTCTAAAGGTTACTGGCAGGTGCCGTTAACCCACGTGCCTCCGACATCTCTGCCTTTGTGACCCCAGATCACTTCCTACAATATGCTGTCATGGCATTTGGGATGCGAACGCACCAGCCACTTTCCAACGCCTGGATTCAACACAGTATTGGCTGGAGTTCCAATTGTAGTGCTTACCTTGATGATCTGGTCATTTATTCAACTGAGTGGTCTGATCATGTTAACACTCTAAGGGTAGTGTGTGAACGTCTAGCAACCGCTTCTCTAACCCTGAACTTAGCAAAGTGCGAGTTTGGGAAGGCCACTGTTACTTATCTGGGTAAACAGGTCGGCCATGGTCAGGTGCGCCCTGTAGATGCCAAGGTCTCAGCTATAAACGCATTTCCACCTACCACCAGAGAGAGCTCACGCCGTTTTAGGGATGGTTGGCTACTACCGTAGTTTCTGCTAAAAATTTCTCTCGGTAGTTGCTCCATTAACGGATTTGCTCAATCCGGCGAGAAAATTTGTATGGTCTCGAAGATTGTTGTACTGCTTTCAACACTGCTAAAGCACTCTTGTGTAGTACTCTCCTGTTCTTGCTGCGCCAGATTTTGAGCGGCCGTTTAAACTGGAGGTAGTGCACGAAGTGCCGAAAGGTGCTGGTGCTTTACTGCAGCAAGACCAGAGGTGGAGTGGACCATCCTGTCTGTTATTTTCACGGAAATTTAACAAATGTCAGACAAACTATTCCACCATTGAACAAGAAGCTCTGGCTTTGTTGTTAGCTCTGCAGTACTTTTGAAGTTTATGTTGGTTCCAGTGCATTACCAGTGGTAGTGTATACTGACCATAACCCCTTAGTTTTTCTCCACCGGATGTACAACCAGAACCAACGCCTTGTGCGTTGGGCACTTGTCTGTGCAAAAATTATAATTTGGAGATCCGCCACAAAAGGGGTTAGATAATGTGTTGGCAGATGCTTTGTCTCGTGTGTAATGATCTAGGTTTTTTTTTGTTATCCCGATAGGATGATTTGTGAATTTGGGTGTTGTGATAATACGTGTGTCAGCAAACCATTTTGGTTTACTCTTTTAAGGGTGGGAGTGTTACGGATACAGGTATCCTGTGTTTTTGTGTGTTCCTACTCTTTCTGCCTAATCACAGGTGTTCCTGTATGTTCCTGATTGGTGGTTCGTTGAGGTGTCTGCTGATTGGACCAATCAGTGAACAGTCCTGTTAATTGCACCACCTGTTATTCGTTTGTTCAATCACACATCCCATTTTATAAAACTAGACTTGTGTTTGTTGAGAGAGAGAGACTTTTTGCCATATGTGGTAGGACACGGTGTGTCCTGTGTGTTGTGTACTCGCTAGTTGATGATTACCCTGTTTAGTAGCTTTGTGTGTTTTTTTTGGGAAAGGGGGTTTAAGCTAGATGCCCTTGGCGTACATTACCCGTGGGACGAAATCTGTCTATAAACACCAGTTAGACCTGAGCGGACCACCCACTGTATTTTTGTATGGTAGCAGGTAGCCTAAGCGGTTCTTTGGCAGGCTAGATCAGTTTAGGGGTTTTACACTATTGTTTCATTTCTCGGGTCCTGCTCAGCCCTTTTCCCAAACCCTTCACCGTGTGTTCATAAATAAACACTTTGTGTTTGACGGTAATTCATGGTAGTTGTGTCTTATTTGTTCTCACTATTCCATGTCACATATAATTTGCATGAATTTATGTTACGGGTCTCATGTCCATCCACCCTAGATGTTTTAGAGCCACGGGGTTCGTAACAGGGGGCCTCGATCTGGCTCTCATGCCATGGTGCCAGAACCGCTGGTACCCTAATACACACTGAAAAGGGGTTAGTTGGGTGGAGGAGTGGCGGAGAGAGTTCTGTGCCATCTCGGCCCAGGGCACATATCTCGCCCACTCCTCCGGCCGGCCCTGACAATATGACCTCAGAAACCTACCCACATCCTGGTTGACTCGTTCAACCTGCCCATTACTCTCCGGGTGGTAACCCGAGGTAAGGCTCACCGAGACCCCCAAACGTTCCATAAATGCTCTCCAGACTCTAGAGGTAAACTGGGGGCCTCGATCGGACACTATATCCTCGGGCACCCATATGCCGGAAGACGTGAGTAAATAGAGCCTCAGCGGTCTGTAGGGCCGTAGGAAGACCCGGCATGGGAAGGAGACGACAGGCCTTCGAGAACCGATCCACAACGACCAGGATGGTGGTATTCCCCTGGGAGGAGGGAAGATCGGGTAACAAAATCCACCGAGAGGGTGAGACCAGGGTGCGTTGTGGAACGGGCAGGGGCTGTAATTTACCCCTGGGCAAGTGTCTGGGCGCCTTACACTGGACACATACTGAGCAGGAGGAGACATAAACCCTCACATCCCTGGCTAACGTTGGCCACCAGTACTTCGTACTAAGGCAGTGCACCGTCCGGCCAATACCCGGATGTCCAGAGGAGGGGCGTGTAGCCCAATAAATCAGCCGATCCCGGACCTCGAGCGGGGCGTACACCCGACCCACCGGACACTGTGGAGGACTAGGCTCGGTGCGTACGCCCGCTCGATCTCCGCATCGACCTCCCACACCACCGGTGCCACCAGACAAGACTCCGGTAGTATGGGAATGGACTCCACGCCCTCTCCTCCGTGTCATACCGACGGGACAGAGCATCTGCCTTCCCGTTCTGGGACCCAGGGATGTGAGTGATCTTGAACACAAACCGGGCGAAACATAGTCCATCGAGCCTGGCGAGGATTCAGTCTCCTAGCTGCCCGAATGTACTCCAGGTTACGATGGTCGGTCAGAATGAGGAAAGGGTGCTGAGCCCCTCAAGCCAATGCCTCCACACCTTTAGGGCCTGTACTACGGCTAACAGCTCCCTGTCCCCTACGTCATAATTCCGCTCCGCGGACTGAGCTTCTTAGAATAAAAAGCACAGGGGCGGAGCTTAGATGGTATACCGGATCGTTGAGAAAGAACTGCCCCGATACGGCCTCAGACGCGTCCACCTCAACTTGGAAGGCTAAAGTGGGATCCGGGTGCGCCAACACCGGGGCCGAGGTAAACAGGTCCTTCAGTCTCCCAAAGGCCCTGTCCGCCTCAGCTGACCACTGCAAGCGCACCGGACCCCCTTCAGAAGAGACGTTATGGGAGCTGCCACCTGTCCAAAACCCCGGATAAACCTCCCGGTAGTAATTCGCAAAACCCAAGAACCGCTGCACCTCTTTAACCGTAGTTGGGGTTTGCCAATTACGCACGGCGGACACTCGGTCCACCTCCATTCTCACCCCTGACGCAGACAACTGGTAACCCAAAAAGGAAACGGACTCCTGGAAGAACAGACATTTCTCAGCTTTGACATACAGGTCATGCTCCAACAGTCTCCTCAATACCCTGCGCAGCAGGGCTACATGCTCGGCCCGAGTAGCACTGTACACAAGAATATCGTCTATGTACACCACTACTCCCTGCGCCTGCATGTCCCGGAAAAGTTCGTCTACAAACGATTGGAAGACTGATGGAGCATTCATTAACCCATATGGCATGACGAGATACTCGTAATGGCCGGATGTAGTACTAAATGCTGTCTTCCACTCATCGCCCTCCCTAATGCGCACCAAGTTATATGCGCTCCTGATATCCAATTTTGTGAAGAACCTTGCCCCGTGTAAGGACTCCGTCATGGTCCCAATCAGAGGAAGTGGATAGCTGTACTTCACCGTCACCTGATTGAGACCGCGGTAATCAATACACGGACGAAACCTCCATCCTTTTTCTTCACAAAAAAGAAGCTCGAGGACGCGGGAGAAGTGGAGGCCCGTATGTATCCCTGTCCCAGAGACTCGGCAATGTAAGTCTCCATTGCCCTTTTCTCCTCCTGTGACAAAGGATACACATGGCTCCAGCGAGCGCTGCTCCTGTCTGGGGGTCTATCGCACAATCCCCTGTCTATGAGGTGGCAACTGTGCCGCTCTGGTCTTACTGAACACGAGCGCCAAATCCTCATCTCAGGAGGAATGTGCAGTGCTGGCATCTGGTTCGGACTCTCCCCGAGGTCGCCCCTAAGGAAACACCCAGACATAACCCCTCACACTGAGCAGACCACCCTTTAGAGCTTTCTCTCGCCACGAAATAGTAGGATCATGGGTCATCAACCAGGAAGCCCCAGTACCACCGGATACGCAGGAGAGTCGATAAGATAGAGTTGTATCGTCTCCTCATGACCCCCCTGCGTCCTCATCCTAAGTGGCGCTGTGACCTCCCCAATCAACCCAGATCCTAACGGACGACTATCTAGGGCATGTACAGGAAAGGGTTTTTCGACTGGAAGAAGGGGAATCCCTAACTTAACACAGAATCTCCGGTCTACAAAATTCCCAGCTGCGCCTGAATCGACTAGCGCCTTATGCTGGGACCGAGGTGCAACCTGTGGGAAACAAACAGGTAAGGTAATGTGAGCCGACAGAAAGCTCTGGGTAAGTAGGGCGCCTACTCACCTGGGTGGGCTCCCCCACTGTATGACCTGCTCTCTCCCACACCAGGGGACCCTCCCCAGCACCTAGCCGCGGTGTGCCCTCCGCGCCCACACTTGGTGCAGGAGACTGCCCCCCTCGGGCTCCTACCTCTTCTCCCTCTAGCGCCAGCACCTCCAAGCTCCATCGGACACTGCTCGGAGGCACTGGAGGGTGGAATGGGAGGCCCCCCACCTGGGACGTCCGGGGTCGCCCAGCAGGTTGTCCAGTCGAATGGCCATGTCCACCAGCTGGTCAAATGTTAGTGTACTGTCCCTGCAGGCCAACTCCCCTGCGGACGTCCTCCCAAAGGCTACATCGAAAGTGGTCTATGAGGGCCCTCTCATTCCACCCCGCATCAGCCGCTAGAGTCCGGAACTCCAGCGCGAATGCCTGAGCGCTCCTCATCTCCTGTCGGAGGTGGAATAGCGTTCCCCCGCCGCTCTCCCCTCTGGTGGATGGTCGAAGACCGCACGGAAGCGACGGGAGAACTCCGCATAGGTGACGGTGGCGGCGTCTATTCCCCTCCACTCGGCGTTGGCCCACTCCAACGCCTTGCCGGTGAACAGGAGATGAGGGCGGAAACGCTCTCGTATCCCGAGGGCGCCGGGTGTATGGTGGCAATGTAGAGCTCCACTTGTAGGAGGAAACCTGACACCCGGCAGCGGTGCCGTCGTACGCCCTCGGGAGCGAGAGCCGAATCCCACTGGGTTCCGGTCGATGGACCCGGGCTGGTAATCCGGTGGTGAAGGTGATGGTGCAATAGGTGGGGCTATGGGAACCCCGCTGGTCTCCCATCGGCGAAGGGTGTCCATGACGCCCTCCAAGGCGTGGCGATACGGTTGATCCGGTGCTCGTGTCCAAGGAGACGCTCCTCCATGGGGTCGACGGGTGCTCCTGCTGATTCCATCTAAGGGTGTGTGATTCTGTCACGGTGCTGTGAATGGGTGTGGTGTGGAATCAGGCGCAGGCAGCAGAGGGTAAATCCAACAAGACTTTACTGAGCACGAAAAGTAATCCAAAACAGCCCAGAGGCAAAAGACGCACACAGGCGTATAAACAAGCGCACACACAGGTGCGTAAATTCTCCTCACACAACAAGGAGGAAGCTCATGAAAATAAGCGTGCAGCAGGGTAGCGCAACCACGACACGAACAATCACACACAACACAAACCTAACAACGGAAACTAAATAGGGTGCTAATTGAGACCTAACACAAAACAGGTGTGACTAACAGACAAAACCAAACAAACAAGAAACATCGAGCGGTGGCAGCTAGAACTCCGGAGACAACGACCGGCGAAACCTGCCCGAACAAGGAGCCGCCTCGGCCGAAACCGTGACACTCTTATCCAGAGCAATTAGGGTTAAGTGCCTTGCTTAAGGGCACATCAACAGATTTTTCACCTAGTCGGCTCGGGGATTAGAACCAGCGACCTTTCAGTTACTGGCACAACGCTCTTAACCACTAAGCTACCTGCCGCCCTAGATGTTTGAAATAGGTAATTTCCAGACGTTGAAATCAGGCTCATTTTCAGTTCTGAATTAATGTTGAAAAGAGAGTCTACTTTTGTTTTACTGTACTGCCCTCTGCTGTGCTCTACTGCAGTGGTTCTCAAACCTCTCCCTTGGGGACCCTCAGACGTTTCACCATTTTGCTGTAGCACTGAACCAGCTTTAAAACATTTAATTTTTTTTACATTTACACATTTTTGTCAATTAGCAGACACGTATCCAGAGCAACTTACAGTTAGTGCATTCATCTTCAGAAAGCCAGGTGAGATTCGAAAGCTTGACATGTTGATCTGGTGTCCCCCATGGAGAGAACCACTACTCTATTGTGCTGTACTGTTCATGTACAGCACAATACAAGCTCCCTCACGACGCCAGGACAGCGGAGTCACTCACCACCTTCCGGAGACATTTGAAACCCCACCTCTTTAAGGAATACCTGGGATAGGATAAAGCAATCCTTCTACCCCCACACACACACAGCGGAGTCACTCACCACCTTCCGGAGACATTTGAAACCCCACCTCTTTAAGGAATACCTGGGATAGGATAAAGTAATCCTTCTACCCCCCCCACACACGGCGGGTCGCTCACCACCTTCCGGAGACATTTGAAACCCCACCTCTTTAAGGAATACCTGGGATAGGATAAAGTAATCCTTCTACCCCCCCCACAGTGGAGTCACTCACCACCTTCCGGAGACATTTGAAACCCCACCTCTTTAAGGAATACCTGGGATAGGATAAAGTAATCCTTCTACCCCCCACAGCGAGTCACTCACCACCTTCCGGAGACATTTGAAACCCCCACCTCTTTAACGAATACCTGGGATAGGATAAAGTAATCCTTCTACCCCCCACAGTGGAGTCACTCACCACCTTCCGGAGACATTTGAAACCCCACCTCTTTTAGGGAATACCTGGGATAGGATAAAGTAATCCTTCTACCCCCCACAGTGGAGTCACTCACCACCTTCCGGAGACATTTGAAACCCCACCTCTTTAAGGAATACCTGGGATAGGATAAGTAATCCTTCTACCCCCACACACACGGCGGTGTCCGCTCACCACCTTCCGGAGACATTTGAAACCCCACCTCTTTAAGGAATACCTGGGATAGGATAAAGTAATCCTTCTACCCCCACAGCGGAGTCACTCACCACCTTCCGGAGACATTTGAAACCCCACCTCTTTAAGGGAATACCTGGGATAGGATAAAGCAATCCTTCCCCCCACACACACACAGCGGTGTCGCTCACCACCTTCCGGAGACATTTGAAACCCCACCTCTTTAAGGAATACCTGGGATAGGATAAAGTAATCCTCCTACCCCCCCCACACAGCGGAGTCACTCACCACCTTCCGGAGACATTTGAAACCCCCACCTCTTTAAGGAATACCTGGGATAGGATAAAGTAATCCTTCTCCCCCACACACACGGCGTGTGTCACCACCACCTTCGCGGAGACATTTCAAACCCCACCCTCTTTAAGGAATACCTGGGATAGGATAAAGTAATCCTTCTACCCCCCCCACAGCGAGTCACTCACCACCTTCCGCGAGACATTTGAAACCCCACCTCTTTAAGGAATACCTGGGATAGGGATAAAGTAATCCCTTCACCCCCCCACAGTGAGTCACCACCCCCTTCCGGAGACATTTGAAACCCCCACCTCTTTAAGGGAATACCTGGGATAGGATAAAGTAATCCTTCCTACCCCCCACCAGTGGAGTCACTCACCACCTTCCGGAGACATTTGAAACCCTCACCTCTTTAAGGAATACCTGGGATAGGATAAAGTAATCCTTCCTACCCCCACACACGGCGGTGTACGGCTCACCACCTTCCGGAGACATTTGAAACCCCACCTCTTTAAAGGAATACCTGGGATAGGATAAAGTAATCCTTCTACCCCCCCCCCACAGCGAGTCACTCACCACCCGGAGACATTTGAAACCCCACCTCTTTGAGGAATACCTGGGATGGATGTGAAAGTAATCCTTCTACCCCCCACAGTGGAGTCACTCACCACCTTCCGGAGACATTTGAAACCCCTCTTTGAGGAATACCTGGGATAGGATAAAGTAATCCTTCTACCCCCAAAAATTGTAAAGTGGTTATCCACTGGCTATAGGGTGAATGCATCAATTTGTGAGTCGCTCTGGACAAGAGCGTCTGCTAAATGACTAGAATGTGCCCTTGAGCAAGGCACTTAACCCTAATTGCTCCTGTAAGTCGCTCTCGGATAAGAGCGTCTGCTAAATGACTAAAATGTAAATGTAAATGTAA
>NW_025535986.1:0-67500 GCF_020615455.1 Coregonus clupeaformis | reverse complement strand
GGGGGCTGTGACTGGGTTACATACAGAGAGGGGAGAGGAGGCTGTGACTGGGTTACATACAGAGAGGGGAGAGGAGGCTGTGACTGGGTTACATACAGAGAGGGGAGAGGAGGCTGTGACTGGGTTACATACAGAGAGGGGAGAGGAGGAGGGCTGTGACTGGGTTACATACAGAGAGGGGAGAGGAGGCTGTGACTGGGTTACAAACAGAGAGGGGAGAGGAGGCTGTGACTGGGTTACAAACAGAGAGGGGAGAGGAGGCTGTGACTGGGTTACAAACAGAGAGGGGAGAGGAGGGGGGCTGTGACTGGGATACAAACAGAGAGGGGAGAGGAGGCTGTGACTGGGTTAAATACAGAGAGGGGAGAGGAGAGGAGGCTGTGACTGGGTTACATACAGAGAGGGGAGAGGAGGCTTTGACTGGGTTACAAACAGAGAGGGGAGAGGAGGGGGCTGTGACTGGGTTACATACAGAGAGGGGAGAGGAGGCTGTGACTGGGTTACATACAGAGAGGGGAGAGGAGGGCTGAGACTGGGTTACATACAGAGAGGGGAGAGGAGGAGGGCTGTGACTGGGTTACAAACAGAGAGGGGAGAGGAGGGGGGCTGTGACTGGGTTACATACAGAGAGGGGAGAGGAGGCTGTGACTGGGTTACAAACAGAGAGGGGAGAGGAGGAGGGCTGTGACTGGGTTACATACAGAGAGGGGAGAGGAGGCTGTGACTGGGTTACAAACAGAGAGGGGAGAGGAGGAGGGCTGTGACTGGGTTACAAACAGAGAGGGGAGAGGAGGCTGTGACTGGGTTACAAACAGAGAGGGGAGAGGAGGCTGTGACTGGGTTACATACAGAGAGGGGAGAGGAGGCTGTGACTGGGTTACATACAGAGAGGGGAGAGGAGGCTGTGACTGGGTTACATACAGAGAGGGGAGAGGAGGCTGTGACTGGGTTACAAACAGAGAGGGGAGAGGAGGCTGTGACTGGGTTACATACAGAGAGGGGAGAGGAGGCTGTGACTGGGTTACATACAGAGAGGGGAGAGGAGGCTGTGACTGGGTTACATACAGAGAGGAGAGGAGGAGGGCTGTGACTGGGTTACATACAGAGAGGGGAGAGGAGGAGGGCTGTGACTGGGTTACATACAGAGAGGGGAGAGGAGGAGGGCTGTGACTGGGTTACAAACAGAGAGGGGAGAGGAGGAGGGCTGTGACTGGGTTACATACAGAGAGGGGAGAGGAGGCTGTGACTGAGTTACAAACAGAGAGGGGAGAGGAGGCTGTGACTGGGTTACATACAGAGAGGGGAGAGGAGGCTGTGACTGGGTTACAAACAGAGAGGGGAGAGGAGGCTGTGACTGGGTTACAAACAGAGAGGAGAGAGGAGGCTGTGACTGGGTTACAAACAGAGAGGGGAGAGGAGGCTGTGACTGGGTTACAAACAGAGAGGGGAGAGGAGGGCTGTGACCGGGTTACAAACAGAGAGGGGAGAGGAGGCTGTGACTGGGTTACAAACAGAGAGGGGAGAGGAGGCTTTGACTGGGTTACATACAGAGAGGGGAGAGGAGGAGGGCTGTGACTGGGTTACATACAGAGAGGGGAGAGGGAGGGGGCTGTGACTGGGTTACATACAGAGAGGGGAGAGGAGGGGGCTGTGACTGGGTTACAAACAGAGAGGGAGAGGAGGGCTGTGACTGGGTTAAATACAGAGAGGGGAGGAGGAGGGCTGTGACTGGGTTACATACAGAGAGGGGAGAGGAGGCTGTGACTGGGTTACAAACAGAGAGGGGAGAGGAGGCTGTGACTGGGTTACAAACAGAGAGGGGAGAGGAGGCTGTGACCGGGTTACAAACAGAGAGGGGAGAGGAGGCTGTGACTGGGTTACAAACAGAGAGGGGAGGAGGCTTTGACTGGGTTACATACAGAGAGGGGAGAGGAGGAGGGCTGTGACTGGGTTACATACAGAGAGGGGAGAGGAGGGGGCTGTGACTGGGTTACATACAGAGAGGGGAGAGGAGGCTGTGACTGGGTTACATACAGAGAGGGGAGAGGAGGGCTGTGACTGGGTTACATACAGAGAGGGGAGAGGAGTGGGGCTGTGACTGGGTTACATACAGAGAGGGGAGAGGAGAGGCTGTGACTGGGTTACATACAGAGAGGGGAGAGGAGGCTGTGACTGGGTTACATACAGAGAGGGGAGAGGAGGGCTGTGACTGGGTTACAAACAGAGAGGGGAGAGGAGGCTGTGACTGGGTTACAAACAGAGAGGGAGAGGAGGAGGGCTGTGACTGGGTTACATACAGAGAGGGGAGAGGAGGCTGTGACTGGGTTACAAACAGAGAGGGGAGAGGAGGGGCTGTGACTGGGTTACATACAGAGAGGGGAGAGGAGGAGGCTGTGACTGGGTTACAAACAGAGAGGGGAGAGGAGGCTGTGACTGGGTTACATACAGAGAGGGGAGGAGGAGGGCTGTGACTGGGTTACAAACAGAGAGGGGAGAGGAGGCTGTGACTGGGTTACAAACAGAGAGGGGAGAGGAGGAGGGCTGTGACTGGGTTACAAACAGAGAGGGAGAGGAGGAGGGCTGTGACTGGGTTACAAACAGAGAGGGAGAGGAGGAGGGCTGTGACTGGGTTACAAACAGAGAGGGGAGAGGAGGCTGTGACTGGGTTACAAACAGAGAGGGGAGAGGAGGCTGTGACTGGGTTACATACAGAGAGGGGAGAGGAGGCTGTGACTGGGTTACAAACAGAGAGGGGAGAGGAGGCTGTGACTGGGTTACAAACAGAGAGGGGAGAGGAGGCTGTGACTGGGTTACAAACAGAGAGGGGAGAGGAGGCTGTGACCGGGTTACAAACAGAGAGGGAGAGGGAGGCTGTGACTGGGTTACAAACAGAGAGGGAGAGGAGGGCTGTGACTGGGTTACATACAGAGAGGGGAGAGGAGGAGGCTGTGACTGGGTTACATACAGAGAGGGGAGAGGAGGGGGGC
The DNA here is from genome assembly GCF_020615455.1 of Coregonus clupeaformis. NCBI lineage: Eukaryota > Metazoa > Chordata > Actinopteri > Salmoniformes > Salmonidae > Coregonus > Coregonus clupeaformis. The sequence continues at coordinate 64,513 of NW_025535986.1, read as the reverse complement.
TGTGACTGGGTTACATACAGAGAGGGGAGAGGAGGGGGGCTGTGACTGGGTTACAAACAGAGAGGGGAGAGAAGGGCTGAGACTGGGTTAAATACAGAGAGGGGAGAGGAGGAGGGCTGTGACTGGGTTACATACAGAGAGGGGAGAGGAGGCTGTGACTGGGTTACAAACAGAGAGGGGAGAGGAGGCTGTGACTGGGTTACAAACAGAGAGGGGAGAGGAGGCTGTGACCGGGTTACAAACAGAGAGGGGAGAGGAGGCTGTGACTGGGTTACAAACAGAGAGGGGAGAGGAGGCTTTGACTGGGTTACATACAGAGAGGGGAGAGGAGGAGGCTGTGACTGGGTTACATACAGAGAGGGGAGAGGAGGGGGGCTGTGACTGGGTTACATACAGAGAGGGGAGAGGAGGCTGTGACTGGGTTACATACAGAGAGGGGAGAGGAGGCTGTGACTGGGTTACATACAGAGAGGGGAGAGGAGTGGGGCTGTGACTGGGTTACAAACAGAGAGGGGAGAGGAGGCTGTGACTGGGTTACATACAGAGAGGGGAGAGGAGGCTGTGACTGGGTTACATACAGAGAGGGGAGAGGAGGCTGTGACTGGGTTACAAACAGAGAGGGGAGAGGAGGCTGTGACTGGGTTACAAACAGAGAGGGGAGAGGAGGAGGGCTGTGACTGGGTTACATACAGAGAGGGGAGAGGAGGCTGTGACTGGGTTACATACAGAGAGGGGAGAGGAGGAGGGCTGTGACTGGGTTACATACAGAGAGGGGAGAGGAGGAGGGCTGTGACTGGGTTACAAACAGAGAGGGGAGAGGAGGCTGTGACTGGGTTACATACAGAGAGGGGAGAGGAGGAGGGCTGTGACTGGGTTACAAACAGAGAGGGGAGAGGAGGGCTGTGACTGGGTTACAAACAGAGAGGGGAGAGGAGGAGGGCTGTGACTGGGTTACAAACAGAGAGGGGAGAGGAGGAGGGCTGTGACTGGGTTACAAACAGAGAGGGGAGAGGAGGCTGTGACTGGGTTACAAACAGAGAGGGGAGAGGAGGCTGTGACTGGGTTACAAACAGAGAGGGGAGAGGAGGCTTTGACTGGGTTACATACAGAGAGGGGAGAGGAGGAGGGCTGTGACTGGGTTACATACAGAGAGGGGAGAGGAGGCTGTGACTGGGTTACAAACAGAGAGGGGAAAGGAGGCAGTGACTGGGTTACAAACAGAGAGGGGAGAGGAGGAGGGCTGTGACTGGGTTACATACAGAGAGGGGAGAGGAGGAGGGCTGTGACTGGGTTACATACAGAGAGGGGAGAGGAGGCTGTGACTGGGTTACATACAGAGAGGGGAGAGGAGGCTGTGACTGGGTTACAAACAGAGAGGGGAGAGGAGGCTGTGACTGGGTTACAAACAGAGAGGGGAGAGGAGGCTGTGACTGGGTTACAAACAGAGAGGGGAGAGGAGGCTGTGACTGGGTTACAAACAGAGAGGGGAGAGGAGGGCTGTGACTGGGTTACAAACAGAGAGGGGAGAGGAGGCTGTGACTGGGTTACAAACAGAGAGGGGAGAGGAGAGGAGGCTGTGACTGGGTTACATACAGAGAGGGGAGAGGAGGCTGTGACTGGGTTACATACAGAGAGGGGAGAGGAGGCTGTGACTGGGTTACATACAGAGAGGGGAGAGGAGGGGGGCTGTGACTGGGTTACATACAGAGAGGGGAGAGGAGGAGGGCTGTGACTGGGTTACAAACAGAGAGGGGAGAGGAGGGGGGCTGTGACTGGGTTACAAACAGAGAGGGGAGAGGAGGAGGGCTGTGACTGGGTTACAAACAGAGAGGGGAGAGGAGGGGGCTGTGACTGGGTTACAAACAGAGAGGGGAGAGGAGGAGGGCTGTGACTGGGTTACAAACAGAGAGGGGAGAGGAGGGGCTGTGACTGGGTTACAAACAGAGAGGGGAGAGGAGGAGGGCTGTGACTGGGTTACAAACAGAGAGGGGAGAGGAGGTGGGCTGTGACTGGGTTACATACAGAGAGGGGAGAGGAGGCTGTGACTGGGTTACATACAGAGAGGGGAGAGGAGGCTGTGACTGGTTTACATACAGAGAGGGGAGAGGAGGCTGTGACTGGGTTACAAACAGAGAGGGGAGAGGAGGCTGTGACTGGGTTACAAACAGAGAGGGGAGAGGAGGAGGGCTGTGACTGGGTTACATACAGAGAGGGGAGAGGAGGCTGTGACTGGGTTACATACAGAGAGGGGAGAGGAGGCTGTGACTGGGTTACATACAGAGAGGGGAGAGGAGGGGGGCTGTGACTGGGTTACATACAGAGAGGGGAGAGGAGGAGGGCTGTGACTGGGTTACATACAGAGAGGGGAGAGGAGGGGGCTGTGACTGGGTTACATACAGAGAGGGGAGAGGAGGAGGGCTGTGACTGGGTTACAAACAGAGAGGGGAGAGGAGGCTGTGACTGGGTTACATACAGAGAGGGGAGAGGAGGCTGTGACTGGGTTACAAACAGAGAGGGGAGAGGAGGAGGGCTGTGACTGGGTTACAAACAGAGAGGGGAGAGGAGGGGGGCTGTGACTGGGTTACATACAGAGAGGGGAGAGGAGGGGGCTGTGACTGGGTTACATACAGAGAGGGAGAGAGGAGGGGCTGTGACTGGGTTACATACAGAGAGGGGAGAGGAGGAGGGCTGTGACTGGGTTACATACAGAGAGGGGAGAGGAGGGGGCTGAGACTGGGTTACAAACAGAGAGGGGAGAGGAGGCTGTGACTGGGTTACATACAGAGAGGGAGAGGGAGGCTGTGACTGGGTTACAAACAGAGAGGGGAGAGGAGGCTGTGACTGGGTTACATCAGAGAGGGAGAGGAGGCTGTGACTGGGTTACATACAGAGAGGGGAGAGGAGGCTGTGACTGGGTTACAAACAGAGAGGGGAGAGGAGGCTGTGACTGGGTTACAAACAGAGAGGGGAGAGGAGGAGGGGGGGGGGTGGATAACTGCCAGCGGGGAGGGCAGCTAAAGCTAAACAAGTTAAATCAGGAAAGGAATGGAAAAACACAAGCAAACATGGGATGGATGAAAGGATGCATGGAGGGAGGGATGGAACACAACATTACTCAACAAAGGAGAAGAAGAAATAAATCTGCAGGAAATCTCCATTCACATGATAGGCTCCCCTGCAGGCTGTTCTCCCTTTGTTTCTGCCCCTCTGTGCTCCCTGAGAGGCTAGATGGAGAAATGGGTCAGGTGTTACTGAGAGGAAGGAAGTTGCTACTCTGAGCACGTACAGTACAGCTTTATTTTTAGGACGTGCCTTGGAATTTCTTTCTCCCCCTCTCTTCAGCTGTGAATCTGATTCTAAAACAGCCTGCCGGGAAATTCAATCACTGAGCTGCTGGAGAGAAAGAGAGAAGGAGAGACGCATAGAGAGAGAGAGAGAACAGAGAGGGTCGGAGAGAGGGAGGAGAGAGAAATAGAGAGAGAACAGAGAGGGAAGGAGAGAGGGAGGAGAGAGAAATAGAGAGAGAACAGAGAGGGAAGGAGAGAGGGAGGAGAGAGAAATAGAGAGAGAACAGAGAGGGAAGGAGAGAGGGAGGAGAGAGAAATAGAGAGAGAACAGAGAGGGAAGGAGAGAGGGAGGAGAGAGAAATAGAGAGAGAACAGAGAGGGAAGGAGAGAGGGAGGAGAGAGAAATATAGCAGCCATTCTTAGTGCTGTTACATGTTTCATATTCCCCCAGCCAGCCTGTCTGCCCTCTCCATGACAACACACCACAGTAGTCTCTCTCTCTGCAGAGTAACCTGTCTGTCTCCCCTGGCATCATACCCAGTACTCTCCCCCTCTCTCTCTCCATCCTCCCTCTCTCTGCAGCATAACCCGTCTCCCCTGGCATCGTACCCAGTACACTCTCTCTCTCTCTCTGCAGCATAACCCGTCTCCCCTGGCATCGTACCCAGTACACTCTCTCTCTCTCTCTGCAGCATAACCCGTCTCCCCTGGCATCGTACCCAGTACACTCTCTCTCTCTGTAGCATAACCCGTCTCCCCTGGCATCGTACCCAGTACACTCTCTCTCTCTGCAGCATAACCCGTCTCCCCTGGCATCGTACCCAGTACTCTCTCTCTCTCTCTCTCTCTCTCTCTAGTGTAACCTGTCTCCCCTGGCACCATACCCACTAACTACTACCCACCCGCAGGCTGGCATTACCAACAAAACATAGTAGCTGTGACTCTCAGCATGGCATTAGGAGGAGGGAAGGAAGAAGAACAGGTTCTAATACCCTGGTGGCCTGGAGTTTGTTATCGGGTTGGTTTCTGGCAGCTACAGACAGCAGAACCGCAGGTTGGATCTATCAGCTACAGACAGCAGAACCGCAGGTTGGATCTATACTGACGGGTTGTGTGTTTAGGTGAGTGTGCCTTGCTGCTATTTAAGTCAGCCATCCTTTACTGTGTTATTACCGACCCCTACAGTGAACACACAGGGGTCTTTAATGGATGATGAGGGCTCATCTGTCAGGATTACCCCCCCAACATAATCAGAACTCCTAGGAGACCAAATAAGAACCATGAAAAACACCTCAATCACATTTCACTCCGGCACAATGTTCCTCCACACTGGTTCTCTTCTCAGTAGAACAGTGATGTTTTGAAGTCCGTCCCTTTAGTTCAGTTGCCCTTCATGGGCACTTTTAAGACTAGAGGATATAGAAGTCTACTCACTGGAACAACAGTGCCACAGCGCCCCCTATTGAAAAAGGAGAGGCGTGTCACACAACGCACAGACACCCAGATATAAACAGTCATCTCGTCTGTGTGTGGCGGGCGGCTTTTTGCAGGACTTGTTTGTGTAAATGCAAAACGTGCCAGATTTCATTTCTCAAGAAATATCTATAACAAATTCAAATAAAATCAAATGTTATTGGTCACATGCGCAGACTACGACAGGTGTAGAGTTTATAGTGATATGATGACTGACGAGCCCGAGATAAAAAGGAAGACAAATATTTGCTAAATAAAAAAGGAAATAGTAACGCAATAAAAACAATAAATGAGGCTATATACAGGAAATACCAGTACTGAGTCAATGGGCAGGGGTACTAGGTAATGACATGGCTATATACAGGAAGTACCAGTACTGAGTCAATGTGCAGGGGTACCAGGTAATAACATGGCTATATACAGGAAGTACCAGTACTGAGTCCATGTGCAGGGGTACCAGGTAATAACATGGCTATATACAGGAAGTACCAGTACTGAGTCCATGTGCAGGGGTACCAGGTAATAACATGGCTATATACAGGAAGTACCAGTACTGAGTCCATGTGCAGGGGTACCAGGTAATAACATGGCTATATACAGGAAGTACCAGTACTGAGTCCATGTGCAAGGAATCCTGAGGGGGAAGAGGCATTGTGGTGCCCTCTTCACGACTGTGTTGGTGTGTTTGGACCATGATAGTTTGTTGGTGATGTGGACACCAAGGAACTTGAAACTCTCGACCTGCTCCACTACAGCCCCGTCATTGTGAATGGGGGGCGTGTTCGGCCCTCCATTTCCTGTAGTCCACGATCAGCTCCTTTGTCTTGCTGAAGTTGAGGGAGGAGTTCAGTCCCAGGGTCCATAGTTTAGTGACGAGCTTGGAGGGCAATATGGTGTTGAACGCTGAGCTGTAGTCAATTAATAGCATTCTCACATAGCTGTTCCTTTTGTCCAGGTGGGAAAGGGCAGTGTGGAGTGCAATAGAGATTGCGTCATCTGTGGATCTGTTGGGGCAGTATGCGAAATGGAGTGGGTCCAGGGAGTCTGGGATGACGGTGTTGATGTGAGCCATGACCAGCCTTTCAAAGCACTTCATGGCTACAGATGTGAGTGCTACGGGGCGATAGTCATTTAGCCGTTCTTGGGCATAAGGACTATGGTGGTCTGCTTGAAACAAGTAGGTTTTACAGACTGGGTCAGAGAGAGGTTGAAAATGGCAGTGAAGACATTTGCCAGCTGGTCAGCGCATGCTGTCTGTCCCTTGTGAATGTTAACCTGTTAAAGTGCTACGGGTCGGTAGTCATTTAGGCAGGTTATCTTAGTGTCCTTGGGCACGGGGACTATGGTGGTCTGCTTGAAACATGTTGGTATTACAGACTCAGTCAGTGAAGACACTTGCCAGTTGGTCAGCGCATGCTCGGAGTACACGTCCTGGTAATCTGTCTGGCCCTGCGGCCTTGTGAATGTTGACCTGCTTAAAAGTCTTACTCACATCGGCTATGGAGAGCGTGATCACATAGTCATCCGGAACAGCTGATGCTCTCATGCGTGGTTCAGTGTTGCTTGCCTCGAAGCGAGCATAGAAGGCATTTATACTGAACAAAAATATAAACACAACATGCAACAATTTCAAAGATTTTGTTACAGTTCAAATAAGGAAATCAGTCAATTGAAATAAACTAATTAGGCGCTAATCTATGGATTTCACATGACTGGGCAGGGGCGCAGCAATGGGTGAGCCAGGCCCAGCAAATCAGAATGAGTTTTTCCCACATAAAAGGGCTTTATTACAGACAGAAATACTACTCCCCAGCCTACTTTAGCAGGTAGTTGAAGGTGTTATCCTGCAGTAACCCCAAATAGCAAGCAGTTGAAAGCATTATCCTGCAGTAACCCCATATAGCAGGCAGTTGAAGAATTGATCCTACAGTAACCCCAAATAGCAGGAAGTTGAAGGCATTACCCTGCAGTAACCCCATTTAGCAGGCAGTTGAAGGTGTTATCCTAAAGTAACCCCATTTAGCAGGCAGTTGCAGGCGTTATCCTGCAGTAACCCCAAATAGCAGGAAGTTGAAGGCATTGTTCTGCAGTAACCCCATTTAGCAGGCAGTAGAATGCGTTATCCTGCAGTAACCCCAAATAGCAGGAAGTTGAAGGCATTGTCCTGCAGTAACCCCTATTAGCAGGCAGTAGAATGCGTTATCCTGCAGTAACCCCAAATAGTAGGCAGTAGAAGGAGTTATCCTGCATGCTCGCTTCGTGGCAAGCAACACTGAAGCATGCATGAGAGCATCAGCTGTTCCAGATGACTATGTGATCACGCTCTCCATAGCCGATGTGAGTAAGACTTTTAAGCAGGTCAACATTCACAAGGCCGCAGGGCCAGACGGATTACCAGGATGTGCTGACCAACTGGCAAGTGTCTTCACTGACATTTTCAACATGTCCCTGACTGAGTCTGTAATACCAACATGTTTCAAGCATACCACCATAGTCCCTGTGCCTAAGGACACTAAGATAACCTGCCTAAATGACTACCGATGCGTAGCACTCACATCTGTAGCCATAAAGTGGTTTGAAAGGCTGGTCATGGCTCACATCAACACCATTATCCCAGAAACCCTAGACCCACTCCAATTTGCATACCGCTCCAACAGATCCACAGATTATGCAATCTCTATTGCACTCCACACTGCCCTTTCCCACCTGGACAAGAGGAACACCTACGTGAGAATGCTATTCATTGACTACAGCTCAGCGTTCAACACCATAGTGCCCTCAAAGCTCATCACTAAGCTAAGGATCCTGGGACTAAACACCTCCCTCTGCAACTGGATCCTGGACTTCCTGACGGGCCGCCCCCAGGTGGTAAGGGTAGGTAACAACACATCTGCCACGCTGATCCTCAACACGGGGGCCCCTCAGGGGTGCATGCTCAGTCCCCTCCTGTACTCTCTGTTCACCCATGACTGCATGGCCAGGCACGACTCCAACACCTTCATTAAGTTTGCCTACAACACAACAGTGGTAGGCCTGATCACCGACAACGATGAGACAGCCTATAGGGAGGAGGTCAGAGACCTGGCCGTGTGGTGCCAGGATAACAACCTCTCCCTCAACGTGACCAAGACAAAGGAGATGATTGTGGACTACAGGAAAAAAAAATAGGACAGCAGTCCTGTAGTGGAACAGGTTGAGAGCTTCAAGTTCCTTGGTGTCCACATCACCAACGAACTATCATGGTCCAAACACACCAAGACAGTCGTGAAGAGGGCACGACAAAGCCTATTCCCCCTCAGGAGACTGAAAACATTTGGCATGGGTCCTCAGAAAGTTCTACAGCTGCACCATCGAGAGCATCCTGACTGGTTGCATCACCGCCTTGTATGGCAACTGCTCGGCCTCAGAGGGTAGTGCATACGGCCCAGTACATCAATGGGGCCAAGCTTCCTGCCATCCAGGACCTCTATACCAGGCGGTGTCAGAGGAAGGCCCTCAAAATTGGCAAAGACTCCAGCCACCCTAGTCATAGACTGTTCTCTTTGCTACCGCACGGCAAGCGGTACCGGAGCTCCAAGTCCAAGCCATAAGACTCCTGAACAGCTAATCATGGCTACCCGGACAATTTGCACTGCACCCCCCCTGTATATAGCCTCCCTACTGTTATTACACATTGACTCTGCACCGGTACCCCCCGGTACCCCCCAGCCTCCCTACTGTTATTTTAATTTTATTGCTGCTCTTTAGTTATTTGCTTTTATTTTTTTTGCTTAACTCTTTTTTTTATTTGTTTTACTTTGCATTGTTGGTTAAGGGCTTGTAAGTAAGTATTTCACTGTAATGTCTACACCTGTTGTATTCGGCGCATGTGGCATATACAATATGATTTGATTTGATTTGATAACCCCATTTAGCAGGCAGTTGCAGGTGTTATCCTGCAGTAACCCAGTCTGAGAGAGATGTGTTTGAAGTACAGCAGCTGCTGTGTCACCCTGCCAAATGCAGTGGAGGGGAGGAGGAGGGAGGATGTTTATTTACCAGAGAAACAGGGCAGCTGCACACGGCCTACCGGGGTCTGGCGTGGGATCTGCAGCCCTTTCCAAACTGGGGGGGGGGATCTGGCATGGGGTTCTGACTAGAGCTCTGTCCAAAACACAGCACCAGGCCTGAAGTGGACCAGAGTTCCAGGCAGAGTTCCAGGCTGACCTCAAAACAGAAACACAGTTCTAATCTCCTGTCTTCCAAAGGACACTTACTTATTCTATACAAGAGTACACCCAGAGTACACCCAGAGTACACCCAGAGTACACCCAGAGTACACCCACACTGGTCGTGTCCAAATACCCATACTTGCGTCCTAAACAGTAGGCCGTTTGAGTTTACGAAAAAAACGAGTTTAATATGCGACATTTTGAAAATCTAGTACACTTTAAGTCTAGTATACTTTAAATCTTGTATACTTTAAATCTAGTATACTTTAAGTCTAGCATACTTTAAATGCCCGGATGTCATACTTTTTTCGACATTGACAACAGCTGATCAAGTAGTTATGGTGCTACCAGCATCAACAAATATTGGGAAAACACACAATCGTGCATTACGCATTCTCAGTATGTTAACATAGAATGTGAATTTGGTTTAAAAGATGTTATATTATTTCAGCACTTCATCTAGTAGAATTTGATGCACATTTTCCCACAATGCATTGGAAGAGGTGGGCTGCGAGTGGTACGCCCTAGTTTTCTTCAAGTAGCCAAACAACAAAACTAGGCTACTTACAGTGCATTCAGAAAGTATTCAGACCCCTTGACTTTTTCCACATTTTGTTACATTACAGCCTCATTCTAAAATGGATTAAATTGTTTTTTTTTTAGCAAATGTCTTAAAAATAAAAAACTGAAATATCACATTTACATAAGTATTAAGACGCTTTACTCAGTACTTTGTTGAAGCACCTTTGGCAGCGATTACAGCCTTGAGTCTTCTTGGGTATGATGCTACAAGCTTGGCACACCTGTATTTGGGGAGTTTCTCCAATTATTCTCTGCAGAACCTCTCAAGCTCTGTCAGGTTGGATGGGGAGCATCGCTGCACAGCTATTTTCAGGTCTCTCCAGAGATGTTCGATCGGGTTCAAGTCTGGGCTCTGGCTGGGCCACTCAAGGACATTCAGAGACTTGTCCCGAAGCCACTCCTGCGTTGTCTTGGCTGTGTGCTTAGGGTCGTTGTCCTGTTGGACGGTGAACCTTCGTCCCCAATCTGAGGTCCTGAGCGCTCTGGAGCAGGGTTTCATCAAGGATTTCTCCTTTGCTCCGTTCATCTTTCCCTCGATCCTGACTAGTCTCCCAGTCCCTGCCACTGAAAAACATCCCCACAGCCTGATGCTCCCACCACCATGCTTCACCGTTGGGATGGTGCCAGGTTTCACCCAGACGTGATGCTTGGCATTCAGGCCAAAGAGTTCAATCTTGGCTTCATCAGACCAGAGAACTTGTTTCTCATGGTCTGAGAGTCCTTTAGGTGCCTTTTGGCAAACTCCAAGTGGGCTGTCATGTGCCTTTTACTGAGGAGTGGCTTCCGTCTGGCCACTCTACCATAAAGGCCTGATTGGTGGAGTGCTGCAGAGATGGTTGTCCTTCTGGAAGGTTCTCCCTTCTCCACAAAGGAACTCTGGAGCTCTGTCAGAGTGACCATCGGGTTCTTGGTCACCTCCCTGACCAAGGCCTTCTCCCCCGATTGCTCAGTTTGGCCGGGCGGCCAGCTCTAGGAAGTGTCTTGGTGGTTCCAAACTTCTTCCATTTAAGAATGATGGAGGCCACTGTGTTCTTGGGGACCTTCAATGCTGCAGAAATGTTTTGGTACCCTTCCTCAGATCTGTGCCTCGACGCAATCCTGTCTTGGAGCTCTACGGACAATTCCTTCTACCTCATGGCTTGATTTTTGCTCTGACATGCACTGTCAACTGTGGGACCTTATATAGACAGGTGTGCCTTTCCAAATCATGTCCAATCAATTGAATTTACCACAGGTGGACTCCAATCAAGTTGTAGAAACATCTCAAGGATGATCAATTGAAACAGGATGCACCTGAGCTCAATTTCAAGCCTCATAGCAAAGGGTCTGAATACTTCTGTAAATAAGGTATTTCAGTTTTTTATTTTTAATACATTTGCAAAAATTTCTGAAAACCTGTTTTCGCTTTGTCATTATGGGGTATTGTGTGTAGACGGATGAGAAAAAAATAATTAATCAATTTTAGAATAAGGCTGTAACGTAACAAAATGTGGTAAAAGGGAAGGGGTCTGAATACTTTGCGAATGCGCTGTAATTGGGAAGATGCCGAATACCGAAGCTTCTGTGGTTCAAATGTAGTTTTTGTTCTCCTTAAAATGATCATGAGTATTGCATCGTAGGTTAAAATTGACTAAATATATATTTTTCTCACCCATCTACATACCCATAATGACAAAGTGGAAACATGTTTTTAGATATTTTAGCAAATGTATTGAAAATAAAATACAGAAATATCTCATTTACATTAGTATTCACACCCCTGAGTCAATACATGTTAGAATCACCATTGGCAGCGATTACAGTCTTTCTGGGTAAGTCTCTAAGAGCTTTGCACACCTGGATTGTACAATATTTGCACATTATTCTTTTTTAAATTCTTCAAGTTCTGTCAAGTTGGTTCTTGATCATCGCTAGACAACGATTTTCATGTCTTGCCATAGATTTTCAGGCCGATTTAAGTCAATACTGTAACTAGGCCACTCAGGAACATTCAATGTCGTCTTGGTAAGCAACTCCAGTGTATACACTATTTATACACATGCTTCACCATCTGGCAGTCCAACGGACGAATCGGAGTTTGGCAGATGCCAGGTGAACGCTACATCCCCGAATGCATAGTGCCAACTGTAAAGTTTGGTGGAGGAGGAATAATGGTCTGGGGCTGTTTTTCATGGTTCAGGCTAGGCCCCTTAGTTCCAGTGAAGGGAAATCTTAACGCTACAGCATACAATGACATTCTAGACAATTCTGTGCTTCCAACTTTGTGGCAACAGTTTGGGGAAGGCCCTTCCTGTTTCAGCATGACAATGCCCCTGTGCACAGAGGTCCACACAGAAATGGTTTGTCGAGATCGGTGTGGAAGAACTTGACTGACCTGCACAGAGCCCTGACCTCAACCCCATTGAACACCTTTGGGAGTGAATTGGAACGCAGACTGCGAGCCAGGCTTAATCGTCCAACATCAGTGCCCGACCTCACTAATGCTCGTGGCTGAATGGAAGCAAATCCCCTCAGCAATTTTCCAACATCTAGTGCAGGGTTCTTCAATTCCGGTCCTGGAGGGCCGACACACTTCTGTTTTTTTATTTCTACCTGGTAGTTAATTGCACTCACCTGGTGTCCCGGGTCTGAATTAGCCCCTGCTTAGGAGGAGAGGATGAAAAACAGAGGTGTTTCGGCCCTCCAGGACCGGAATTGAAGAACCCTGATCTAGTGGAAAGCCTTCTCAGTTGAGTTGAGGCTGTTATAGCAGCAAATTGGTCTCCCAGTGTCTCCTGGAAAGCAGACAACCAGGTTTTCCTCTAGGATTTTGCTCTATTCAGTTTTTTCATCCTATAAAACTCCCTAGTGCTTGCCGATGACAAGCATACCCATAACATGATGCAGAAGATATGAAGTGGTACTCAGTGATGTGTTGGATTTCCCCCAAACATAACACTTTGTATTCAGGACAAAGTTTATTTCTTTGCCACATTTTCTGCAGTTTTACTTTAGTGCCTTATTGCAAACAGGATGCATGTTTTGGAATATTTGTATTCTGTACAGGCTTCCTTCTTTTCACTTTGTCAGGGTTAGTATTGTGGAGTAACTACAATGTTGTTGATCAATCATCATTTCTCTTACCACAGCCATTAAACTCTGTTTTAAAGTCACATTGTCCTCATGGTGAAATCCCAGAGCGGTTTCCTTTCTCTACGGCAACTGAGTTAGGAAGAACGCCTGTATCTTTAGTGACTGGGTGTATTGATACACCATCCAAAGTGTAATTAATAACTTCAACATGATCAAAGGGATCATCAATGTATTTTATTTTACCCATCAACCAATAGGTGTCTTTCTTTGCGAGGCATTGAAAAACCTCCCTGGTATTTGTGGCTTGAAATTCATCGCTTGACTGAGAAACCTTACAGATAATTGTATGTTAAACACGATTATTGCACACAGAGTCCATGAAACTTATGTGACTTGTTAAGCACATTTTCACTCCTGAACGTATTTAGGCTTGCCATAACAAAGAGGTTGAATACTTATTGACTCTAGACATTTCAGCTTTTCATTTTTAATTAATTTGTACATTTCTAAAAACATAATTCCAGTTTGACATGATGGGGTATTGCGTGTAGGCCAGTGACACAAAATCAAATCAATTTATTACATTTTGAATTCAGGCTCCAACACAAAATGTTGGAAAAAGGGGTGTGAATACTTTCTGAATGCACTGTACCTTTCATAGGACATTTCTGGGCCAGCGTTTAAATTTCATTCCTCCAACCATCCTACCGTATAAGAACTATTTCCCAGTTCTAGTCTCCTGGCAGACCCAGAGACCTTCTGTGTAATAAAGAAACTAACTGACTGCGATTAAAATTATTTGACTTTAGACCAGAGCCTGGTCAACAGTAGTGCACTATATAGGGAATAGGGTGCCATTCTCTGGTCTAAAGTAGTGCACTATATAGGGAATAGGGTGCCATTCTCTGGTCTAAAGTAGTGCACTATATAGGGAATAGGGTGCCATTCTCTGGTCTAAAGTAGTGCACTACATAGGGAATAGGGTGCCAATCTCTGGTATAAAGTAGTGCACTATATAGGGAATAGGGTGCCATTCTCTGGTCTAAAGTAGCGCACTATATAGGGAATAGGGTGCCATTTGGAATGTAACCTTAGTCTTCCAACATGTATAACCAGAGAGAGAGAGCAGAGCAACTCCCTCCTACATTACTCCTCTACTCCATCCCATTTAAGAAAGTCCTTCTGTTCTGTTCACTAGTATGAACATGAGATTGCCTGTGTGCAGCCTCAACTTACAGGTGAAAAATATTTCTCTAACAAGCCTTCTGAGACTCCCTGGCTGTCAGTCTACTACCCGCTGTGCTGTGCAGGCAGAGGCTCTGTCCCCGATCTGTTAGTGCTGCCTCGCTCCAGAGGCTCTGTCCCCGACCTGTTAGTGCTGCCTCGCTCCAGAGGCTCTGTCCCCGACCTGTTAGTGCTGCCTCGCTCCAGAGGCTCTGTCCCCGACCTGTTAGTGCTGCCTCGCTCCAGAGGCTCTGTCCCCGACCTGTTAGTGCTGCCTCGCTCCAGAGGCTCTGTCCCCGACCTGTTAGTGCTGCCTCGCTCCAGAGGCTCTGTCCCCGACCTGTTAGTGCTGCCTCGCTCCAGAGCCTCTGTCCCCGACCTGTTAGTGCTGCCTCGCTCCAGAGGCTCTGTCCCCGACCTGTTAGTGCTGCCTCGCTCCAGAGGCTCTGTCCCCGATCTGTTAGTGCTGCCTCGCTCCAGAGGCTCTGTCCCCGACCTGTTAGTGCTGCCTCGCTCCAGAGGCTCTGTCCCCGACCTGTTAGTGCTGCCTCGCTCCAGAGGCTCTGTCCCCGACCTGTTAGTGCTGCCTCGCTCCAGTGGCTCTGTCCCCGACCTGTTAGTGCTGCCTCGCTCCAGTGGCTCTGTCCCCGACCTGTTAGTGCTGCCTCGCTCCAGTGGCTCTGTCCCCGACCTGTTAGTGCTGCCCCTCGCTCCAGAGGCTCTGTCCCCGACCTGTTAGTGCTGCCTCGCTCCAGAGGCTCTGTCCCCCGACCTGTTAGTGCTGCCTCGCTCCAGAGGCTCTGTCCCCGACCTGTTAGTGCTGCCTCGCTCCAGAGGCTCTGTCCCCGACCTGTTAGTGCTGCCTCGCTCCAGAGGCTCTGTCCCCGACCTGTTAGTGCTGCCTCGCTCCAGAGGCTCTGTCCCCCGACCTGTTAGTGCTGCCTCGCTCCAGAGGCTCTGTCCCCGACCTGTTAGTGCTGCCTCGCTCCAGAGGCTCTGTCCCCGACCTGTTAGTGCTGCCTCGCTCCAGAGGCTCTGTCCCCGACCTGTTAGTGCTGCCTCGCTCCAGAGGCTCTGTCCCCGACCTGTTAGTGCTGCCTCGCTCCAGAGGCTCTGTCCCCGACCTGTTAGTGCTGCCTCGCTCCAGAGGCTCTGTCCCCCGACCTGTTAGTGCTGCCTCGCTCCAGTGGCTCTGTCCCCGATCTGTTAGTGCTGCCTCGCTCCAGAGGCGCTGTCCCCGACCTGTTAGTGCTGCCTCGCTCCAGTGGCTCTGTCCCCGATCTGTTAGTGCTGCCTCGCTCCAGTGGCTCTGTCCCCGATCTGTTAGTGCTGCCTCGCTCCAGTGGCTCTGTCCCCGACCTGTTAGTGCTGCCTCGCTCCAGTGGCTCTGTCCCCGATCTGTTAGTGCTGCCTCGCTCCAGTGGCTCTGTCCCCGACCTGTTAGTGCTGCCTCGCTCCAGTGGCTCTGTCCCCGACCTGTTAGTGCTGCCTCGCTCCAGTGGCTCTGTCCCCGACCTGTTAGTGCTGCCTCGCTCCAGTGGCTCTGTCCCCGATCTGTTAGTGCTGCCTCGCTCCAGTGGCTCTGTCCCCGACCTGTTAGTGCTGCCTCGCTCCAGTGGCTCTGTCCCCGACCTGTTAGTGCTGCCTCGCTCCAGTGGCTCTGTCCCCGACCTGTTAGTGCTGCCTCGCTCCAGTGGCTCTGTCCCCGATCTGTTAGTGCTGCCTCGCTCCAGTGGCTCTGTCTCCGATCTGTTAGTGCTGCCTCGCTCCAGTGGCTCTGGCCCCGATCTGTTAGTGCTGCCTCGCTCCAGTGGCTCTGTCCCCGATCTGTTAGTGCTGCCTCGCTCCAGTGGCTCTGTCTCCGATCTGTTAGTGCTGCCTCGCTCCAGTGGCTCTGTCCCCGATCTGTTAGTGCTGCCTCGCTCCAGAGGCTCTGTCTCCGATCTGTTAGTGCTGCCTCGCTCCAGTGGCTCTGTCCCCGATCTGTTAGTGCTGCCTCGCTCCAGTGGCTCTGTCCCCGATCTGTTAGTGCTGCCTCGCTCCAGTGGCTCTGTCCCCGATCTGTTAGTGCTGCCTCGCCCCAGTGGCTCTGTCCCCGATCTGTTAGTGCTGCCTCGCTCCAGTGGCTCTGTCCCCGATCTGTTAGTGCTGCCTCGCTCCAGAGGCTCTGTCCCCGATCTGTTAGTGCTGCCTCGCTCCAGAGGCTCTGTCCCCGATCTGTTAGTGCTGCCTCGCTCCAGTGGCTCTGTCCCCGATCTGTTAGTGCTGCCTCGCCCCAGTGGCTCTGTCCCCAATCTGTTAGTGCTGCCTCGCTCCAGTGGTTGTGGGGAAATACTGATTAGTGGTCCGATGGCGTCCTACCCAACTAAACCTGACCACTCTGGCACTCATTTCTTCACGCATTGCTACTGCCATCTAGTGGCCATGCAGGCTACAGAAACAGACAATAAATACACATTCTCACATTTTTATTCCGTGACTTAAGACGAAACAGGATGATTTCAGAAATGTAGGTTTGAAATACAAAAAAAATAAAAAAATAACACATTCCACTGACACCTTAGAAAACAATCCACATAGTAAAAAGTGTCCACTCCACCTCACAGTGAATGTTTATACACGACACCCGGGACAAACTGACAGAGCCAACCTCTTTACATATTAGTGGGTTTCATGCACACCAGCGGCGTTACATCTTTTAAATTACGCGTAATCTACATAATCTAGAGTAGAACTAGAAAATAATCACTTTGTTTAGGCTAAATGGTATATGGGCTTGTCAAGATATTAGAACAGAATCTGAGATATGAGAAGGCTACTGCATAGGGAACCTGATACAGTAGACTTCAGAGGGGACAATGACGGCAAAGGGCTTCTTATATAGCACTGAGGCATGGGGGGGTACAGTCAGCCGATGTCCTGGTTGGTGAGAAAGAGATCCAATGGCAGCCATCTTGACTAGGCCAAAACAGACACAGCCAGTCAATACAGTCATACACAAACAGACACACACAGACACACCTCACCAACTCATTCACTCAATGTCGTCTTCTGCCAAACTCTGAGCGCTCACGATTCTCTGAAAAACAGGGAGAGGAAATTTCACTGAACTCCTCCAGCCACGGTCAGGCCTGAATCCTGACCGTCTAATAAGTGACATGACAATAAAACCCATCTTTAAAGAAACAACTGACAAGATTAATGTCCTAGAGCTGAAATAACCAAGAGCCCCTGGGCGTTGGATCTCTAGTTTCATCTAGCATCCTTCCTTGTTCCAGAAGCAACCAGGGGGTTTATGAGAATGCACAGTTCTAATGTTCCTCTGAAAATAACATTCAACAACAACAAAACATTGGACTGTTTCTCCATGGTACCATTATTAGCATTTTTCGTGAATCACGTTCAAGTCACGTATAAGGGTCTATGTTTGAGCTAAACGATCAATTTTAGATACTTTTGGATGATTTGGAAATCATGAGCAAAAAATGCTTTTGATGGGATTTGTGTCACAAATTCTAAAACGTTAGCATTTGGAAACAAAGGCGGTCAAGGGCAAATGAAGGACGAACGAGTAATCCGTCAGCCATTTTGGAGACGCCTCAAAAATGGCTGACAATCCAGACGCCTCAAAATGGCTGACAATCCAGATGCCTCGTCTCATCCTCATGGCTGAGGGGAAAGTCAGCCATTTTGGAGACACTCCAACCCCACTTGGCCACAGTTCCATACCACTGAAAATGCACGCCCAATACATTGCTTCATTCTAAGTGTTGGAATAGAGACTTTGCGTCTTCCGTGGGAGAGAGCCTCCTAACTCACCTGGCTGATGGTGGGCAGTTTGGTGAGCAGAATCTGGAACACTGGAGGAGGCAGAGTCTGCTGCAGCACCTGCAACAGCTGCTGGGGTTGACCACACACTGCTATGGCATTGGTTAGATGGTCTACTCCCTTCTCACAGTCTCCTGTTGGGATGGTAGACATGGTTAGATGGTCTACTCCCTTCTCACTGTCTCCTGTTGGGATGGTAGACATGATTAGATCAGGTGGTCTAATCCATTCTCATCCTTCCAAGAAAAAAAACAGACGATTATGTAATTGATGTCCTAGAGCTGAAATAACCAGAGCCCCTGGTACAGGTCCCTGGGCTTTGGATCTCCAGTTTCATCTAGCACCCTTCCTTGTTTCAGAAGCTAACATTAGCAACCAGGAGGTTTATGAGAATGCACAGTTTAACATTGGACCAGACACTATTGCCACAGCTATTCCAGAAGGGGGTCAGTCTGACTAAGTTCAAGTGACCATCCTGTTATTCAGGACCAGATATTTAGTTATAGTCTCTTAGTAGTGTTTTAGGACTGGGAGTGTATGACAGACCAGGTGGTGACAGTTCACCTTGCGCTAGCAGTTCCTCTCCCAGTTGGATCTCCTCCAGGAAGAACTTCTGTACAGCCTCCGAGTCCTTCAGGTCAGGCAGCTAAAATGGCAGACAGTCAGTACAGAGGAGATCAAACAAAGAGCTTTCCAAAAGCACTACCTCCATATCATCTTCAATCATTAGCCCCCCTGACTGACTCTGGTCTGTCCACCGCTGGGAATGTGTCTTACCCTTGTTAGTCCTGTCTTCTCTTGGGAAGACTTCTGTTTTCTTCTGCCTGTTGAAAACAATTTCATATTTGATTACTGGTATGCTAAAGAAAGGGTGACTTGCAACAGACAAAAAGTCAGTTATACGAAAGGGGTAAGAGTCTGATTGTTTAAACCATAAACATAATTATGTTGAACACTAACGTTACTAGTCCATGTGGGGAGAGGTGGTTGACTTTGCTAACTATCTACAGTAACTACACATTTATACAACACCCTAAACTTGCTTACTAACTGTTGACAAAACATCCTTAATATTGGATTGACCCGATTGATTCATCAGCAATGTTATCCAACGCTAACTAGCTACATGGCTAAACGGATATGGTGGCACTTCGCTAGTTAACTATTGACAAGCTAACCAAATTGGCTACTAGTTAGCAATAACATTATAAACCAAAACACACTGCTCAGCGTATGCTTTTAAAATGAAGTTATATCACGCTAGATAGTTAGCCAAACATTTGTAAGCTAAGCTAGCCTGTTTTGTCGCAGGTACAAAAAAACACGGTGACTTGCCAGTTTGCTAACATGACTTACGTTCTTGCAGCCTTTTCTTGAAGTTAGGATCACTCCGTCGTTTCCTGTCGAAATAAACGCAGTATCCAACGAACAGGGCTCCGGCCACCCCGGCGGCCACGGTGCTGGCTTTAGCCCCCATCATCTCCGGCGAGCAGCAGAGACGCACCGCTAACTAGCCGGCATGCTAGCTACTGAGCCTTCCCGGGAACGGATCCTATTATACGACTCACACCTGCGCAGTGACTACTGCTGATATTTATATATATATATATAACGTTTCAAATTACAATACAGCTGATAGTTGAAATAGTGAGCAGGGCCGTGACTACGTCTTGCAACGGAAACGGCTTTACCCGTTTAAGAACCACATGAAAGCAAAACGAAACTGAATTTTTGTCCCAATAGAAACTCTCGTTTTCGTTGCAAAACGTTTTCATCGTTCACCGTTGATGGTTTCTGTTGCAAAACGGACGAAACGTTTTGCAACGGAATTGTTACACCCTAGAGTCCAAGGGTTTTACTTTACAGAAGTCAAGTGGATTTGCCATTTATTTTGAGTTACTGAAATTATTTATTTTGTTATTACTGTAGTACAAGTACACTACTACTAAGTACAGTCATCAAATAATTATTTCTCAACGTTAAGAGTCGACCAGCTGGACTTGAATACATTTTGGTCATTTATCTTTAATAGACCCTCTTCTCCAGAGCCAGTGCATTCAACTAAGGTAGGTAAGGCAACCACGCTATCCACAGATTAGTCGTTCCAGGTACATCTAGAGGTGTGAGTGTTGAGCAGATATCATGGCATGTGACATTTCCACCGGACCAAAGACAATACAATGAAGTTCAAACTATGGCATTTATTTCAAACAGAGGCTTCTTTTTTTTGCTTACATTTGTACAATAAATTACACATGAATGAATGCCCATTTTCTGATGGGCCTAATAAATACTATAGAGCTTTTTATAAGCTTTATCACACTCTCTATGTCCCAGACCATTCCATAGAGGTCCATAAAACTGTACAGGGCATGTACAGGTTGGAAAATACCATAGCCATCTTTTCAAAACCACTAAACCCAATGAGCAAAATCGGTTGAAAATATATCAACCAAAAATATGTATTTTCAACATCTTGTGCTCATAGGGAATGCTTCTGATACAAGCACAAGCTAACGTGAAAACAAAAACAAATGAACAAGCCAAGACAAGAGTACAAAGCAAATAACCAGTCTAGGAAAAAAAAAAAAAAACTATCTGAAAACCTCAGAACAACAAGTAAACAAAACAACAAATGAAACCAAATAAACTTTGTATGCATCCCAAATGGCACCCTATTCCCTATATAGTGCACTACTTTAGACCAGAGCCCATAGGGTTCCATTTGGGCCAGAATGAGAAACGAACTGGGAAAAAAACAACATACATGCTTTGACCCTCCTAACTATGTACACTAACGAAACTACGAGTTAAAAACAGTCCAACTGCCTGTACAGAAAAGTACATGTTATCATTATGAACAGTGCAAGATTATTAAATAGCTTGACTCAAAACACTCTTCTTCTCAATATACAAAATGTATAACAAAAGGCATACAATTACATACAAGTGCCAAACAACAGACATAGCTTCAGGTATCATACAGTTGGGATCTATACCCGGACTATTTGCACTGCCCCCCCCCCCCCCCACCCCATCTAAAATTTGATTTGATCTATACAAACTAATGCGGCCCAAATGGCACCCTATTCCCTATAGAGTGCACTACTTTAGACCAGGGCCCACGGGGAATCCCATTGGGTTGTTGTGCACTATCAAGGCAATAGGGTGCTTTTTTTTCTCCAGATGCAACCAAAGGGAGGAAAAACACTGGAGTCTGAAATAACGGTTGTATACACATACGGCTCTTCATTTTGTCATTAATGCACGTCTACAATATTGTTTCCACCATGATCCTGGTCAGATTATAGAGAACAGAACCAAAACATGATTATTTGTTGGTAGGGGTGAGGTGGGGGGGTGAAGGGTTGATTAAAACAACATGATTATTTGTTGGTAGGGGTGAGGTGGGGGGTGAAGAGTTGATTAAAATAACATTATTTGTTGGTGGAAGGGGTGAGGGGGTGAAGAGTTGATTAAAACAACATTATTTGTTGGTGGTAGGGGTGAGGGGGTGAAGAGTTGATTAAAACAACATTATTTGTTGGTGGTAGGGGTGAGGTGGGGGGGGGGTGAAGAGTTGATTAAAATAACATTATTTGTTGGTGGAAGGGGGTGAGGGGTGAAGAGTTGATTAAAACAACATTATTTGTTGGTGGTAGGGGTGAGGGGGTGAAGAGTTGATTAAAACAACATTATTTGTTGGTGGAAGGGGTGAGGGGGGTGAAGAGTTGATTAAAACAACATGATTATTTGTTGGTGGTAGGGGTGAGGTGGGGGGGGTGAAGAGTTGATTAAAATAACATTATTTGTTGGTGGAAGGGGTGAGGGGGTGAAGAGTTGATTAAAACAACATTATTTGTTGGTGGTAGGGGTGAGGGGGGTGAAGAGTTGATTAAAACAAGAGGACTGGTGAGGACTTGGAAATACCATCAATGATCAATTTAACTTTACTGTCAAGTGTATTTCACTTTATATTTTCTATAGAATAATCTTGGAACAATCAATTACAAATCTGGGACTCATTCTTTTTAGATTTCTAAATGTCTTCTACAGCAAAATGCTGAATCTGTATAAACTCCTATAATCTGTAGGGGTGAGATTTGATGAGAACACAGGACTGATGAGGGGTTGGAAACACCATCAATGACCGTTATAGGTCTCAGTATATTTCTCTTGGGATAATCAATTACAAACTTGGGAATTACACTGAACAAAAATATAAAACGCAACATGTAAAGTGTTGGTCCCATGTTTCATGAGCTGAAATAAAAGATCCCAGAAATGTTCCATACGCACAAAAAGCTTATTTCTCTCAAATGTTGTGTACAAATGTGTTTACATCCATTAGTGAGCATTTCTCCTTTGCCAAGATAATCCATCCACCTGACAAGTGTGGCATTTCAAGGTGATTAAACAGCATGATCATTACACAGGAGCACCTTGTGCTGGGGACAATAAAAGGCCACTCTAAAATGTGCAGTTTTGTCACAAAACACAATGCCACAGATGTCTCAAGTTTTGAGGGAGCGTGCAATTGGCATGCTGACTGCAGGAATGTCCACCAGAGCTGTTGCCAGAGAATGTAATGTTCATTTCTCTACCATAAGCCTCCTCCAACGTCATTTTAGAGAATGTGGCAGTACGTCCAACCGGCCTCACAACCGCAGACCATGTGTATGTCGTCGTGTGGGCGAGTGGTTTGCTGATGTCAACCTTGTGAACAGAGTGCCCCATGGTGGCGGTGGGGTTATGGTATGGGCAGGCATAAGCTACGGACAACGAACACAATTGCATTTTATCGATGGCAATTTGAATGAACAGAGATACCGTGACGAGATCCTGAGGCCCATTGTCGTGCCATTCATCCACCACCATCATCTCATGTTTCAGAATGATAATGCACGGCCCCATGTCGCAAGGATCTGTACACAATTCCTGGAAACAGAACATTTCTTCCATGGCCTGCATACTAACCAGACATGTCACCATTTGAGCATGTTTGAGATGCTCTGGATCAACGTGTTCCAGAGGGGTGGGACAACATTCCACAGGCCGTAATCAACAGCCTGATCAACTCTATGCAAAGGTATCTGTGACCAACAGATGCATATCTGTATTACCGGTCATGTGAAATCCATAGATTAGGGCCCAATTAATGTATTTCAATTGACTGATTTCCTTATATGAACTGTAACTCAGTAAAATCTTTGAAATTGTTGCATGTTGCGTTTATAGTTTTGTTCAGTATATTTTTATGCAGAATTGGCAGTTTATAATTTAATTCTACCTTGTTATTTCTCCTCTTCAATCTGGAGCGTCTAATCTAGATAATCTGAATGGCGTGATAAAAACAAGAAGAGTCATAAACTGACAAGATCCAACGCTCCCCATTAGGCTCCATTAAACCTGCCAGACGTCTCCACCATTGCACATGTACATACTGCCATATTAACTGGTAACCTTATTCAGTAGTAGGACAAAGGGCTAAGTCCCAAATGGCACCCTATTCCCTATATAGTGCACTACTTTTGACCTGAGCCCAAAGTGCCCTGGTCTAAAAGTAGTGCACTATATAGGGAATAGGGTGCCATTTGGGACTTAACCCTATTCATTAGATCCTGGCTGCCAGAAAGAGTTCTGTTCTCTCCACATCAACCTCTACAATCATTACAGTCATATACAATATCAATATAAGCATATGAATATCCCGCTAGAAACCATCAATATCTGTCACGTACACAGTCACAGGCAGGCCTGAGCAGTCTGTCACTCATACCGTCTTTTGAAAGACGGACAGTTTTCACTTCTAAGACCATCAGGAAACAGGAGGGTGCCTTTAGGGTTAGACAACAACAACAACAACAACAACAAGGCCCTAACAGTATCCTGTCTTTACATGTTCATCGGCTTCAGTCTGGATCCCTACAGTAGACCTACATACGAAGCCCCTACGGTCACGGTACTGGGTCAAGATAAGAGTTCCATTTGATGGGGGCAGTAGCCTTAGAAATGAAGACAGACAGAGAGAGAAATGCATGGCAAGGTTTCTCTGAGTACACGCACTACAAGGTTACGTTCAGTATGCGCTTCCTCATTCCAATGTGGCTTTGACCTTGTCCCTTTGACAAGGAGTGAGCTTTACATACACAGGGTCTACATAAGACAAGACACAGGACAAGGACCTTGATTACATCGTCAACCCAGACTACACTAACTCTAGACGGAAATAATCATTATTGCTTGAAGAAAACAACTCTTATAAATGTTTATCAATCAATTTAAAAAGAAAAACACACTTTTGTACATTTTGGTTGTCGTTGTATTCTTCCCCCAATCTTCATAAAAGTGCACTTAAGTGCAATTAGCTTGCCAGGGAAACAGTTGTGGATAGAAAATAGTGTTTGTTGTCTTGTTGGTCTGGTTGTCTGTCCTGTTGGAAGGGAGTTGGGAGTAGGAGTGATGAGGCCAGGCTGTTGGGAGGGAGTTGGGAGTAGGAGTGATGAGGCCAGGCTGTTGGAAGGGAGTTGGGAGTAGGAGTGATGAGGCCAGGCTGTTGGAAGGGAGTTGGGAGTAGGAGTGATGAGGCCAGGCTGTTGGGAGGGAGTTGGGAGTAGGAGTGATGAGGCCAGGCTGTTGGAAGGGAGTTGGGAGTAGGAGTGATGAGGCCAGGCTGTTGGAAGGGAGTTGTGGGGTGAAGGGGTCTGGATGAGGGTGGAGGTTTGGGTGGGGGCATTGAGGCCTGGGTGCTCTCCGGTTTGAGGTGGGGGTGTACTGAGGCCTTGGAGTGGAGGCGTTAGTGGTAGGGACGGGGCCTTGGTGGGCGTTGGGTGCTGACAGGGCCTGGGCGTTGGGTGCTGACACGGCCTGGGCGTTGGGGGCTGACAGGGCCTGGGCGTTGGGGGCTGACAGGGCCTGGGCGTTGGGTGCTGACAGGGCCTGGGCGTTTGGTGCTGACAGGGCCTGGGCGTTTGGTGCTGACAGGGCCTGGGCGTTGGGTGCTGACAGGGCCTGGGCGTTGGGGGTGTTTTGGGATGGGACCAGGGTGGTGCTGGTTAAGTGCTCAGTGCTGTGTCCTGGGCCTCAGGAGGGGGTCACCTACACTCAACAGACACAACAGAGTTCTGAGAGGAGGAAGAGGAGGACACAGGAGTGGCTAGCGTCAACATCACCGCTGCTGTTAGAGAGCTGGAGGACGGGGACGAGGAGGAGGAGGAGGAGGAGGCCGCCACCGTACCTGGAGAGAAGCAGAAACAACATGGTGGTCAGATAGAGAAGAAACAACATGGTGGTCAGATAGAGAAGAAACAACATGGTGGTCAGATAGAGAAGAAACAACATGGTGGTCAGATAGAGAAGAAACAACATGGTGGTCAGATAGAGAAGAAACAACATGGTGGTCAGATAGAGAAGAAACAACATGGTGGTCAGATGGAGCAGAAACAACAGGTGGTCAGATGAAGCAGAACTGGGGGTTGTCTGCTGTGTCTACAGGGCCTTCAGAAAGTATTCACACCCCTTGACTTTTTCCACATGTTGTTGTGTTACAGCCTGAATCTAAAATATATTACAATAACCCATAATGTCAAAGTGGGATTTTTTTTAAATCATCTTTTTTAAATTAATAAAAAATGAAAAGCTGAAATGTCTTGCGTCAATAAGTATTCAACCCGTTTGTTATGGCAAGCCTAAATAAGTTCAGGAGTAAAAATGTGCTTAACAAGTCACATACAGTTGAAGTCGGAAGTTTACATACACTTAGGTTGGAGTCATTAAAACTTGTTTTTCAACCACTCCACAAATTTCTTGTTAACAAACTATAGTTTTGGCAAGTCGGTTAGGACATCTACTTTGTGCATGACACAAGTAATTTTTCCAACAATTGTTTACAGACAGATTATTTCACTTATAATTCACTGTATCACAATTCCAGTGGGTCAGAAGTTTTACATACACTAAGTTGACTGTGCCTTTAAACAGCTTGGAAAATTCCAGAAAATTATGTCATGGCTTTAGAAGCTTCTGATAGGCTAACTGACATCATTTGTGTCAATTGGAGGTGTACCTGTGGATGTATTTCAAGGCCTACCTTCAAACTCAGTGCCTCTTTGCTTGACATCATGGGAAAATCAAAAGAAATCAGCCAAGACCTCAGAAAAAAATGGTAGACCTCCAAAAGTCTGGTTCATCCTTGGGAGCAATTTCCAAACGACTGAAGGTACCACGTTCATCTGTACAAACAATAGTATGCAACTATAAACACCATGGGACCACGCAGCCATCATACCGCTCAGGAAGGAGACGCTTTCTGTCTCCTAGAGATGAATGTACTTTGGTGCGAAAAGTGCAAATCAATCCCAGAACAACAGCAAAGGACCTTGTGAAGATGCTGGAGGAAACAGGTACAAAAGTATCTATATCCACAGTAAAACGAGTCCTATATCGACATAACCTGAAAGGCCGCTCAGCAAGGAAGAAGCCACTGCTCCAAAACCGCCATAAAAAAAGCCAGAATACGGTTTGCAACTGCACATGGGGACAAAGATTGTACCTTTTGGAGAAATGTCCTCTGGTCTGATGAAACAAAAATATAACTGTTTGGCCATAATGACCATCGTTATGTTTGGAGGAAAAAGGGGAAGGCTTGCAAGCCGAAGAACACCATCCCAACCGTGAAGCACGGGGTTGGCAGCATCATGCTGTGGGGGTGCTTTGCTGCAGGAGGGTCTGGTACACTTCACAAAATAGATGGCATCATGAGGAAGGAAAATTATGTGTATATATTGAAGCAACATCTCAAGACATCAGTCAGGAAGTTAAAGCTTGGTCGCAAATGGGTCTTCCAAATGGACAATGACCCCAAGCATACCAACAAAGTTGTGGCAAAATGGCTTAAGGACAACTAAGTCAAGGTATTGGAGTGGCCATCACAAAGCCCTGACCTCAATCCTATAGAACATTTATGGGCAGAACTGAAAAAGCGTGTGCGAGCAAGGAGGCCTACAAACCTGACTCAGTTACACCAGCTCTGTCAGGAGGAATGGGCCAAAATTCACCTAACTTATTGTGGGAAGCTTGTGGAAGGGAACCCGAAACGTTTGACCCAAGTTAAAGAATTTAAAGGTAATGCTACCAAATACTAATTGAGTGTATGTAAACTTCTGACCCACTGGGAATGTGATGAAAGAAATAAAAGCTGAAATAAATAATTCTCTCTACTATTTATCTGACATTTCACATTCTTAAAATTTTACATTTTAGTCATTTAGCAGACGCTCTTATCCAGAGCGACTTACAGTTTAGTGAGTGCATACATTTTTCATAAAATAAAGTGGTGATCCTAACTGACCTAAGACAGGGAATTTTTACTAGGATTAAATGTCAGGAATTGTGAAAAACTGAGTTTAAATGTATTTGGCTAAGGTGTATGTAAACTGAGTTTAAATGTATTTGGCTAAGGTATATGTAAACAGAGTTTAAATGTATTTGGCTAAGGTGTATGTAAACAGAGTTTAAATGTATTTGGCTAAGGTGTATGTAAACAGAGTTTAAATGTATTTGGCTAAGGTGTATGTAAACAGAGTTTAAATGTATTTGGCTAAGGTGTATGTAAACAGAGTTTAAATGTATTTGGCTAAGGTGTATGTAAACAGAGTTTAAATGTATTTGGCTAAGGTGTATGTAAACAGAGTTTAAATGTATTTGGCTAAGGTGTATGTAAACAGAGTTTAAATGTATTTGGCTAAGGTGTATGTAAACAGAGTTTAAATGTATTTGGCTAAGGTGTATGTAAACTGAGTTTAAATGTATTTGGCTAAGGTGTATGTAAACAGAGTTTAAATGTATTTGGCTAAGGTGTATGTAAACAGAGTTTAAATGTATTTGGCTAAGGTGTATGTAAACAGAGTTTAAATGTATTTGGCTAAGGTGTATGTAAACAGAGTTTAAATGTATTTGGCTAAGGTGTATGTAAACAGAGTTTAAATGTATTTGGCTAAGGTGTATGTAAACAGAGTTTAAATGTATTTGGCTAAGGTGTATGTAAACAGAGTTTAAATGTATTTGGCTAAGGTGTATGTAAACAGAGTTTAAATGTATTTGGCTAAGGTGTATGTAAACAGAGTTTAAATGTATTTGGCTAAGGTGTATGTAAACTGAGTTTAAATGTATTTGGCTAAAGGTGTATGTAAACTGAGTTTAAATGTATTTGGCTAAGGTGTATGTAAACAGAGTTTAAATGTATTTGGCTAAGGTGTATGTAAACAGAGTTTAAATGTATTTGGCTAAGGTGTATGTAAACAGAGTTTAAATGTATTTGGCTAAGGTGTATGTAAACTGAGTTTAAATGTATTTGGCTAAAGGTGTATGTAAACTGAGTTTAAATGTATTTGGCTAAGGTGTATGTAAACAGAGTTTAAATTTATTTGGCTAAGGTGTATGTAAACAGAGTTTAAATGTATTTGGCTAAGGTGTATGTAAACAGAGTTTAAATGTATTTGGCTAAGGTGTATGTAAACTGAGTTTAAATGTATTTGGCTAAAGGTGTATGTAAACTGAGTCTAAATGTATTTGGCTAAGGTGTATGTAAACTGAGTTTAAATGTATTTGGCTAAGGTATATGTAAACTGAGTCTAAATGTATTTGGCTAAGGTGTATGTAAACTGAGTCTAAATGTATTTGGCTAAAGGTGTATGTAAACAGAGTTTAAATGTATTTGGCTAAGGTGTATGTAAACTGAGTCTAAATGTATTTGGCTAAAGGTGTATGTAAACAGAGTTTAAATGTATTTGGCTAAGGTGTATGTAAACTGAGTTTAAATGTATTTGGCTAAGGTGTATGTAAACAGAGTTTAAATGTATTTGGCTAAGGTGTATGTAAACAGAGTTTAAATGTATTTGGCTAAGGTGTATGTAAACTGAGTTTAAATGTATTTGGCTAAAGGTGTATGTAAACTGAGTCTAAATGTATTTGGCTAAGGTGTATGTAAACTGAGTTTAAATGTATTTGGCTAAGGTACAGTGGGGAAAAAAAGTATTTAGTCAGCCACCAATTGTGCAAGTTCTCCCACTTAAAAAGTTGAGAGAGGCCTGTAATTTTCATCATAGGTACACGTCAACTATGACAGACAAAATGAGGGAAAAAAATCCAGAAAATCACATTGTAGGATTTTTTATGAATTTATTTGCAAATGATGGTGGAAAATAAGTATTTGGTCAATAACAAAAGTTTCTCAATACTTTGTTATATACCCTTTGTTGGTAATGACACAGGTCAAACGTTTTCTGTAAGTCTTCACAAGGTTTTCACACACTGTTGATGGTATTTTGGCCCATTCCTCCATGCAGATCTCCTTTAGAGCAGTAATGTTTTGGGGCTGTTGCTGGGCAACACGGACTTTCAACTCCCTCCAAAGATTTTCTATGGGGTTGAGATCTGGAGACTGGCTAGGCCACTCCAGGACCTTTAAATGCTTCTTACGAAGCCACTCCTTCATTGCCCGGGCGGTGTGTTTGGGATCATTGTCATGCTGAAAGACCCAGCCACGTTTCATCTTCAATGCCCTTGCTGATGGAAGGAGGTTTTCACTCAAAATCTCACGATACATGGCCCCATTCATTCTTTCCTTTACACGGATCAGTCGTCCTGGTCCCTTTGCAGAAAAACAGCCCCAAAGCATGATGTTTCCACCCCCATGCTTCACAGTAGGTATGGTGTTCTTTGGATGCAACTCAGCATTCTTTGTCCTCCAAACACGACAAGTTGAGTTTTTACCAAAAAGTTCTATTTTGGTTTCATCTGACCATATGACATTCTCCCAATCCTCTTCTGGATCATCCAAATGCACTCTAGCAAACTTCAGACGGGCCTGGACATGTACTGGCTTAAGCAGGGGGACACGTCTCGCACTGCAGGATTTGAGTCCCTGGCGGCGTAGTGTGTTACTGATGGAAGGCTTTGTTACTTTGGTCCCAGCTCTCTGCAGGTTCTTCACTAGGTCCCCCCCGTGTGGTTCTGGGATTTCTGCTCACCGTTCTTGTGATCATTTTGACCCCACGGGGTGAGATCTTGCGTGGAGCCCAGATCGAGGGAGATTATCAGTGGTCTTGTATGTCTTCCATTTCCTAATAATTGCTCCCACAGTTGATTTCTTCAAACCAAGCTGCTTACCTATTGCAGATTCAGTCTTCCCAGCCTGGTACAGGTCTACAATTTTGTTTCTGGTGTCCTTTGACAGCTCTTTGGTCTTGGCCACAGTGGAGTTTGGAGTGTGACTGTTTGAGGTTGTGGACAGGTGTCTTTTATACTGATAACAAGTTCAAACAGGTGCCATTAATACAGGTAACGAGTGGAGGACAGAGGAGCCTCTTAAAGAAGAAGTTACAGGTCTGTGAGAGCCAGAAATCTTGCTTGTTTGTAGGTGACCAAATACTTATTTTCCACCATAATTTGCAAATAAATTCATTAAAAATCCTACAATGTGATTTTCTGGATTTTCTTTCCTCATTTTGTCTGTCATAGTTGACGTGTACCTATGATGAAAATTACAGGCCTCTCTCATCTTTTTAAGTGGGAGAACTTGCACAATTGGTGGCTGACTAAATACTTTTTTTCCCCACTGTATATGTAAACTGAGTCTAAATGTATTTGGCTAAGGTGTATGTAAACTGAGTTTAAATGTATTTGGCTAAGGTGTATGTAAACAGAGTTTAAATGTATTTGGCTGAGGTATATGTAAACAGAGTTTAAATGTATTTGGCTAAGGTGTATGTAAACAGAGTTTAAATGTATTTGGCTAAGGTGTATGTAAACAGAGTTTAAATGTATTTGGCTAAGGTGTATGTAAACTGAGTTTAAATGTATTTGGCTAAGGTGTATGTAAACTGAGTCTAAATGTATTTGGCTAAGGTGTATGTAAATTGAGTTTAAATGTATTTGGCTAAAGGTGTATGTAAACTGAGTCTAAATGTATTTGGCTAAGGTGTATGTAAACTGAGTTTAAATGTATTTGGCTAAGGTATATGTAAACTGAGTCTAAATGTATTTGGCTAAGGTGTATGTAAACTGAGTCTAAATGTATTTGGCTAAAGGTGTATGTAAACAGAGTTTAAATGTATTTGGCTAAGGTGTATGTAAACTGAGTCTAAATGTATTTGGCTAAAGGTGTATGTAAACTGAGTTTAAATGTATTTGGCTAAGGTGTATGTAAACAGAGTTTAAATGTATTTGGCTGAGGTATATGTAAACAGAGTTTAAATGTATTTGGCTAAGGTGTATGTAAACAGAGTTTAAATGTATTTGGCTAAGGTGTATGTAAACTTCCGACTTCAACTGTAATAAGTTGCATGGACTCACTCTGTGTGCAATAATAGTGTTTAACATGATTTTTGAATGACTACCTCATCTCTGTACCCCACACATACAATTATCTGTAAGGTCCCTCAGTCGAGCAGTGAATTTCAAACACAGATTCAACCACAAAGACCAGGGAGGTTTTCCAATGCCTCGCAAAGAAGGGCACCTATTGGTAGATGGGTAAAACTTAAAAAAGCAGACATTGAATATCCCTTTGAGCATGGTGAAGTTATTAATTACACTCTGGATGGTGTATCAATACACCCAGTCACTACAAGGATACAGGTGTCCTTCCTAACTCAGTTGGCGGAGAGGAAGGAAACCACTCTGGGATTTTCACCATGAGGTGACCTCTGATTGAGAGGGGGTCAAATACTTATTTCCCTCATTAAAATGCAAATCAATTTATAAAATTTTTGACATGCGTTTTTCTGGATTTTTGTTGTTGTTATTCTGTCTCTCACTGTTCAAATAAACCTGCCATTAAAATGATAGACGGATCATTTCTTTGTCAGTGGGCAAACATACAAAAAATCAGCAGGGGATCAAATACTTTTTCCCCCTCACTGTACACAGGGATATACTCAAGGGGTTAGTGGCGGTCCCCAGTACATGGGTATATTTTTTTATTGTGGAATGACTCACTCTCTCTCTCCTTCTTCTTGATGCGTTTGCGTCGTCGGTCGATGGAGGCCACCTCAGACTTGAGGGACAGGTAGTGGTTCCTGATGTCCTGCAGCTTCTCCTGGAGAAAGGAAATCCTCTCCAGGCTAGACATCTTCTCCAGATCCGCTAGGGGAGGATATGAAGACCGCTTTCAGTGGGAACAAAATGTTTTAAAGGCCCAGCGCAGTCAAACACTAGATTTTCCTGTGTTTTATATAAAACACAGGAAAATCTAGTGTTTGACTGCGCTGGGCCTTTAAAACATTTATATATTACCACACTATGGAGGTTGGAATAATACTGTGAAAATGATGATAATGGGCTTTTAGTGTAAGAGCTGTTTGAAAAGCCCGACTGAAATTTCTGCCTGTTTTGGTGGGATGGTGTTTTGGCCTGCCTGATGACATCACCATGCAATAAATGTGTTAATTGACCAATAATTAAGAGAGTTCCAAACCTCTCTGCCAATAACAGCTCTAGTTTTCCCCTCCTCAATCAGACCACTCCCAGATAGTCCTAGCTAAATTCTTGGTTGAGAAATTGCTCTATGATAACTTTTAATTGAAAACAATCAATCACAGTAAGGTATTTAATTGTTACCCAGAAATTATTTGATATTGATATGAAAACAGGTTAATTGGGCCTTTAAGGACAGGCCTTAGGAGATGTTTGAGGCTAGTAAGCAAGTCTACGTAAATGGAAAGGTAAATGAGAATCCTGTAGCTAGCTAGCGTATATCTGGAGGGGTTGGTGGGGCTGTAGCTAGCTAGCGTATATCTGGAGGGGTTGGTGGGGCTGTGTAAACTGCAGTTGGTCTGTAGCTAGCTAGCGTATATCTGGAGGGGTTGGTGGGGCTGTGTAAACTGCAGTTGGTCTGTAGCTAGCTAGCGTATATCTGGAGGGGTTGGTGGGGCTGTAGCTAGCCAGCGTATATCTGGAGGGGTTGGTGGGGCTGTGTAAACTGCAGTTGGTCTGTAGCTAGCTAGCGTATATCTGGAGGGGTTGGTGGGTCTGTAGCTAGCTAGCGTATATCTGGAGGGGTTGGTGGGGCTGTAGCTAGCTAGCGTATATCTGGAGGCGTTGGTGGGGCTGTGTAAACTGATGACACTTACGCTGGAGTTACGAAGCAACTTTCATGCAATTTTAGTTGCAGTTTGCAAGTGACATCATCGCAAACAACTTTGCTTTTACATGAAGCAACTCAAACGCAATTCAAATTGCATGCAACAGCCAATCAAATTGAAACGGCTTTTGTCATGTTGTTTGAGAATTCCAAACTCACCCAATGTTGTTCTGCAGCATTACATCGTGTTTCACTAATGATTTGTTTATCCACCCGTATGGTTATTGTAACAGCATGTATATAGACAAAATGCAGCCTGTACAATTTAGCTAGCAAGCCAAAATGACATTGCAAACACCAACACAGCTAACCAAGCTAGCAATCAAGAAGCAACTGAAAGTTGCTTTGTGTAACGCCAGCCTAAACACATCTGGAAGCTCCACTTGCAGACGCGTGGTGTTCTGCCATGGTGCTCTCTGTGGTGAGGGTGCTCTCTATGGTGAGGGTGCTCTCTGTGGTGAGGGTGCTCTCTATGGTGAGGGTGCTCTCTGTGGTGCTCTCTATGGTGAGGGTGCTCTCTGTGGTGCTCTCTATGGTGAGGGTGCTCTCTATGGTGAGGGTGCTCTCTCTGGTGAGGGTGCTCTCTATGGTGAGGGTGCTCTCTGTGGTGCTCTCTATGGTGAGGGTGCTCTCTCTGGTGAGGGTGCTCTCTATGGTGAGGGTGCTCTCTGTGGTGCTCTCTATGGTGAGGGTGCTCTCTATGGTGAGGGTGCTCTCTGTGGTGCTCTCTCTGGTGAGGGTGCTCTCTGTGGTGCTCTCTCTGGTGAGGGTGCTCTCTCTGGTGAGGGTGCTCTATGTGGTGCTCTCTGTGGTGAGGGTGCTCTATGTGGTGCTCTCTGTGGTGAGGTTGATGGTGCTCACGCTCCCGGTGATGTTCCCGATTGTGAGGATGGTGATGGTGGTCGGGGTCACCATGCTGCTTGTGGTACTTCTGGCTGGATGGAGGGGTGCGTCCCTGGATGGGCCCCTTCATGTCTGCTGCACCATGGGTCTTGGAGGCTGAAGACTTGGCTGTGCTCTCGCCCACTGACTGGTCTTCACTGTCACTGCTGTGGGCTGTAGGGAGGAGGAGGAGGAGAGGATGAGGAGACCGAACAGAAGGAATATATTAATTAGCTACAAGTGTAATTTCCATTTCAACAACTCATACAAGTGGATTAATTGCTCACAGTTGGTAATTGCTGGTGCTTGGAGAGTTGTTAGAATGAACATTTGAAGACGTGCTTCTATAAAAGCACAGCTTGTTCTACAGCTGATCTGACAGTGGCTCTGATCATTTCAGATGCCAGAGAAAGAGAGCAATAGGAGAGTGAGGCCAGAGGAAGCCAGATGCCAGAAGAGAGAGCAATAGGAGAGTGAGGCCAGAGGAAGCCAGATGCCAGATGAGAGAGCAATAGGACGGTGAGGCCAGAGGAAGCCAGATGCCAGAGAAAGAGAGAGCAATAGGAGAGTGAGGCCAGAGGAAGCCAGATGCCAGAAAGAGAGAGCAATAGGAGAGTGAGGCCAGAGAAAGCCAGATGCCAGACAGAGAGAGCAATAGGAGAGTGAGGCCAGAGGAAGCCAGATGCCAGAGGAGAGAGCAATAGGAGGGTGAGGCCAGAGGAAGCCAGATGCCAGAGGAGAGAGCAATAGGAGGGTGAGGCCAGAGGAAGCCAGATGCCAGAAGAGAGAGCAATAGGAGAGTGAGGCCAGAGGAAGCCAGATGCCAGAAAGAGAGAGCAATAGGAGAGTGAGGCCAGAGAAAGCCAGATGCCAGACAGAGAGAGCAATAGGAGAGTGAGGCCAGAGGAAGCCAGATGCCAGAGGAGAGAGCAATAGGAGGGTGAGGCCAGAGGAAGCCAGATGCCAGAGGAGAGAGCAATAGGAGGGTGAGGCCAGAGGAAGCCAGATGCCAGAAGAGAGAGCAATAGGAGAGTGAGGCCAGAGGAAGCCAGATGCCAGATGAGAGAGCAATAGGACGGTGAGGCCAGAGGAAGCCAGATGCCAGAGAAAGAGAGAGCAATAGGAGAGTGAGGCCAGAGAAAGCCAGATGCCAGAAAGAGAGAGCAATAGGAGAGTGAGGCCAGAGAAAAAGCCAGATGCCAGAAAGATAGAGCAATAGGAGAGTGAGGCCAGAGGAAGCCAGATGCCAGAAAGAGAGAGCAATAGGAGAGTGAGGCCAGAGAAAGCCAGATGCCAGAAAGAGAGAGCAATAGGAGAGTGAGGCCAGAGAAAGCCAGATGCCAGAAAGAGAGAGCAATAGGAGAGTGAGGCCAGAGGAAGCCAGATGCCAGAGGAGAGAGCAATAGGAGAGTGAGGCCAGAGGAAGCCAGATGCCAGAGGAGAGAGCAATAGGAGAGTGAGGCCAGAGGAAGCCAGATGCCAGAGAAAGAGAGCAATAGGAGAGTGAGGCCAGAGGAAGCCAGATGCCAGACAGAGAGAGCAATAGGAGAGTGAGGCCAGAGAAAGCCAGATGCCAGAAAGAGAGAGCAATAGGAGAGTGAGGCCAGAGGAAGCCAGATGCCAGAAAGAGAGAGCAATAGGAGAGTGAGGCCAGAGAAAGCCAGATGCCAGAAAGAGAGAGCAATAGGAGAGTGAGGCCAGAGGAAGCCAGATGCCAGACAGAGAGAGCAATAGGAGAGTGAGGCCAGAGGAAGCCAGATGCCAGAAAGAGAGAGCAATAGGAGAGTGAGGCCAGAGGAAGCCAGATGCCAGAAAGAGAGAGCAATAGGAGAGTGAGGCCAGAGGAAGCCAGATGCCAGAAAGAGAGCAATAGGAGAGTGAGGCCAGAGAAAGCCAGATGCCAGAAAGAGAGCAATAGGAGAGTGAGGCCAGAGAAAGCCAGATGCCAGAAAGAGAGAGCAATAGGAGAGTGAGGCCAGAGGAAGCCAGATGCCAGAGGAGAGAGCAATAGGAGAGTGAGGCCAGAGGAAGCCAGATGCCAGAGGAGAGAGCAATAGGAGAGTGAGGCCAGAGGAAGCCAGATGCCAGAGGAGAGAGCAATAGGAGAGTGAGGCCAGAGGAAGCCAGATGCCAGAGAAAGAGAGCAATAGGAGAGTGAGGCCAGAGGAAGCCAGATGCCAGACAGAGAGAGCAATAGGAGAGTGAGGCCAGAGAAAGCCAGATGCCAGAAAGAGAGCAATAGGAGAGTGAGGCCAGAGGAAGCCAGATGCCAGAAAGAGAGAGCAATAGGAGAGTGAGGCCAGAGAAAGCCAGATGCCAGAAAGAGAGAGCAATAGGAGAGTGAGGCCAGAGGAAGCCAGATGCCAGAGGAGAGAGCAATAGGAGAGTGAGGCCAGAGGAAGCCAGATGCCAGACAGAGAGAGCAATAGGAGAGTGAGGCCAGAGGAAGCCAGATGCCAGACAGAGAGAGCAATAGGAGAGTGAGGCCAGAGGAAGCCAGATGCCAGAAAGAGAGAGCAATAGGAGAGTGAGGCCAGAGGAAGCCAGATGCCAGAGAAAGAGAGCAATAGGAGAGTGAGGCCAGAGGAAGCCAGATGCCAGAAAGAGAGAGCAATAGGAGAGTGAGGCCAGAGGAAGCCAGATGCCAGAGAAAGAGAGCAATAGGAGAGTGAGGCCAGAGGAAGCCAGATGCCAGAGAGAGAGAGCAATAGGAGAGTGAGGCCAGAGAAAGCCAGATGCCAGAAAGAGAGAGCAATAGGAGAGTGAGGCCAGAGGAAGCCAGATGCCAGAAAGAGAGAGCAATAGGAGAGTGAGGCCAGAAAGAGAGAGCAATAGGAGAGTGAGGGCAGAAGTAAGCCAGATGCCAGAAAGAGAGAGCAATAGGAGAGTGAGGCCAGAAGTAAGCCAGATGCCAGAAATAGAGAGCAATAGGAGAGTGAGGCCAGAAGAAGTCAGATGCCAGAAAGAGAGAGCAATAGGAGAGTGAGGCCAGAGGAAGCCAGATGCCAGAAGAGAGAGCAATAGGAGAGTGAGGCCAGAGGAAGCCAGATGCCAGAAAGAGAGAGCAATAGGAGAGTGAGGCCAGATGCCAGAAAGAGAGAGCAATAGGAGAGTGAGGCCAGAGGAAGCCAGATGCCAGAAAGAGAGAGCAATAGGAGAGTGAGGCCAGAGGAAAGCCAGATGCCAGAAAGAGAGAGCAATAGGAGAGTGAGGCCAGAGGAAGCCAGATGCCAGAAAGAGAGAGCAATAGGAGAGTGAGGCCAGAGGAAGCCAGATGCCAGAAAGAGAGAGCAATAGGAGAGTGAGGCCAGAGGAAGCCAGATGCCAGAAAGAGAGAGCAATAGGAGAGTGAGGCCAGAGGAAGCCAGATGCCAGAAAGAGAGAGCAATAGGAGAGTGAGGCCAGAGGAAGCCAGATGCCAGAAAGAGAGAGCAATAGGAGAGTGAGGCCAGAGGAAGCCAGATGCCAGAAAGAGAGAGCAATAGGAGAGTGAGGCCAGAGGAAGCCAGATGCCAGAAAGAGAGAGCAATAGGAGAGTGAGGCCAGAGGAAGCCAGATGCCAGAAAGAGAGAGCAATAGGAGAGTGAGGCCAGAGGAAGCCAGATGCCAGAAAGAGAGAGCAATAGGAGAGTGAGGCCAGAGGAAGCCAGTTCGGGGCCGTATGTATCAAGCATCTCAGAGTGCTGATCTAGGATCAGGTCCCTCCTATCAAAATAATCTTATTAACTATGATCCAAAAGACTAAACTGACTTAACTCCTACTCTGAGATGCATGATATATACGGGCCAGATTCACCAGCCCTAGCGTAGCCCTCGGTAACTAGTGGGTGCTGTCAAAGACTCTCTTCCTTACCAGGTTTCCTGTTGTTGTTCTTCTTGGGAGGCACTGAGCTCTTTCTGTTTGGCTTGTGTCTCTTTGCTGCTCCACCTGCCTGCTGATCCTTCTGACGCTTGTGGCTGGCAGACACTGGAAGGGGAAGACAGGAGGACAGTGAGAACATAGGCTAGTTTTATCAGTGAGTGTGTGGAGAGAGAGAGAGAGAGAGAGAGAGAGAGAGAGAGAGAGAGAGAGAGAGAGAGAGAGAGAGAGAGAGAGAGAGAGAGAGAGAGAGA
Organism: Coregonus clupeaformis; assembly: GCF_020615455.1. Taxonomy (NCBI): domain Eukaryota; kingdom Metazoa; phylum Chordata; class Actinopteri; order Salmoniformes; family Salmonidae; genus Coregonus; species Coregonus clupeaformis. The sequence goes on along the minus strand of NW_025535986.1, from coordinate 26,699 downwards.
GAGAGAGAGAGAGAGAGAGAGACACAGAGACAGAGACAGAGACAGAGACAGAGACAGAGAGAGACAGAGACAGAGACAGAGAGAGAGAGAGAGAGAGAGAGAGAGAGAGAGAGGAGAGAGAGAGAGAGAGAGACAGAGAGAGAATCTGGCCCCAAAGTGGTGAAAGAAGTGGGATAGTCTGAGGCAGAGAGATGGTACCACTAGTAATGTGCATCTGAATCACCAAGCACTTCAGTAACTTCATGTAAAATAAAACTGGAAGGAGAAGAAGTCCTCTGTAAAGGTACCACCTGTGTTCAGTGTTAGTGGAGTTCCTTACCTTTGGCTTTGTGTTCAGTGTTAGTGGAGTTCCTTACCTTTGGCTTTGTGTTCAGTGTTAGTGGAGTTCCTTACCTTTGGCTTTGTGTTCAGTGTTAGTGGAGTTCCTTACCTTGCTTTTGTTCAGTGTTAGTGGAGTTCCTTACCTTTGGCTTTGTGTTCAGTGTTGTGAGTTCCACCTTTGGCTTTGTGTTCAGTGTTAGTGGAGTTCCTTACCTTTGGCTTTGTGTTCAGTGTTAGTGGAGTTCCTTACCTTTGGCTTTGTTTTTTAGCTTTGTGTTCAGTGTTAGTGGAGTTCCTTACCTTTGGCTTTGTGTTCAGTGTTAGTGGAGTTCCCTTACCTTTCTTTGTGTTCAGTGTTAGTGGAGTTCCTTACCTTTGGCTTTGTGTTCAGTGTTAGTGGAGTTCCTTACCTTTGGCTTTGTGTTCAGTGTTAGTGGAGTTCCTTACCTTTGGCTTTGTGTTCAGTGTTAGTGGAGTTCCTTACCTTTGGCTTTGTGTTCAGTGTTAGTGTTGTCGTGCCGACTGCTACTACTGAGTTCCAGACTGCAGGTAGAGTTGGAGTGGCTGTGAGAGGAGGACAGGCTACCTGGACCGTCCAGGAGGGAGGCTTTACTCTGCGAGGAGGGGGATCCTATTCCCCCATGGTGGTGGTGGTGCTCTCCCTGGTCCTGGTCTGGAGAATAACAACTTTATTGATCCATACGAGACAGAAATTGGTATTCTGACCAAAACCCCCCCACAATTGCTTTCCATCCAGGGGCACTGCTGCTGACTCTGTTCCTCTCAACGTGTGTGTGTGTGTGTGTGTGTGTGTGTGTGTGTGTGTGTGTGTGTGTGTGTGTGTGTGTGTGTGTGTGTGTGTGTGTGTTGGAAAGGCAGAAGACACATTTCCGTTCTAACCAATGGACAATAAAGCTGTATTGTATTGATCCATACGAGATGGAAGTTGGGTCTTCTGCTGTGCCCAACTCCTCCAATATCCACACACACACACACACACACACATTTGGTGACATCCAGTGCCTTCAGAAAGTGTTCCCACCCCTTGACTTTTTCCACATTTTGTTGTGTTACGGCCTGCATTTAAAATGGATGAAATTGAGATTTTGTCACTGGCCTAAACACACAATACACTATAATTTCAAAGTGGAATTATGAATATCCCTTTGAGCATGGTGAAGTTATCAATTACACTCTGGATGGTGTATCAATACACCCAGTCACTACAAAGATACAGGCGTCCTTCCTGACTCAGTTGGCGGAGAGGAAGGAAACCACTCAGGGATTTCACCATGAGGCCAATGGTGACTTTAAAACAGTTACAGAGTTTAATGGCTTTGATAGGAGAAAACTGAGGATGGATCAACAACATTGTAGTTACTCCACAATACTAACCTAATTCACAGAGTGAAAAGAAGGAAGCCTGTACAGAATAAAGATATTCCAAAACATGCATCCTGTTTGCAATAAGGCACTAAAGTAAAACTGCATAAAATGTGGCAAAGAAATAAACGTTATGTCCTGAATACAAAGTGTTATGTTTGGGGCAAATCCAATACAACACATCACTGAGTACCACTCTCCATATTTACAAGCATGGTGGTGGCTGCATCATGTTATGGGTATGCTTGTCATCGTTAAGGACTGGGGAGTTTTTCAGGATAAAAAAGTAACGGAATAGAGCTAAGCACAGACAAAATCCTAGAGGAAAACCTGGTTCAGTCTGCTTTCCACCAGACACTGGGAGATTAATTCACCTTTCAGCAGGACAATAACCTAAAACACAAGGCCAAATCTACACTGTAGTTGCTTACCAAGAAGACAGTGAATGTTCCTGAGTGGCCGAGTTACAGTTTTGACTTAAATCTGCTTGAAAATCTATGGCAAGACCTGCAAATGGTTCTCTAGCAATGATCAACAACCAATTTCATTAAATTTAATGAGGATCTATTTTAGTCCTCATTTGGACTAATCTTTCAAGAGTCCTTAAACATTCAAATCAAATCACATTTACACATAACACACTGTTACAAACAACAGACATAATACACTGCCATATTGACAAGATAAATACTCTGAAAAGATAGATTGATTCCTTCATCTACCATAGTCCTGCACAACCTTCCAATTTATTATATTTAAATGGTTCTAAAGTACTGTTTGAATTGATATATTGAAAGGTTTCTGGTTTGCTCAGATAAATTATTACATTTCTCTATTACTCTGAATCAAAATGTCATTTAGCCTATTTATCTGTTCTGTCTGGATAACACATAGAAAGAAATGAGCTTTATGTCCACATTACTGAGTACCACTCTCCATATAATACATAGATGGGTGGACAATCTATTCCTAGTATTGACTGAACGTCTGTCTCTTACCAACTGAATACTGTTGTGAATGGAGTTTGGCCGTTTTAAAATGGTGTACATTGTGAGATAAAATAAGCATGTTTTTTTTTCAATTATCTTGTTGATTAATGACCACCCAAGAGCATTGTGCATGACTACAACAGAATAATCATATCTCCACCTTAAAACAATCCCTGCTGCTTTATTCTGTGCAATCTGCAGCCTCCTAATTTCACTTGCTAATGCATTTCCCCAGACCACAGAACAGTAGTTCACCTGACTCCCAATTAATGCTTGGGTTGTTTGCTTAAGAATCTTTCCTGGTAAATATTTAGCTATCCTTCTGATCATGCATGCATTATTTTTTTTTTTTTTACATAGATGAGTTATTTGAGACGACCATGATAAGCAGTTGTCTAGCTGCACCCTTAGTAGTTTGGTTTCTGACACTTCCTCAATTTCTACTCCCATGTTGTGTTGGCCTTTTCCTGGTGGAACAGACCAACATAACCTTGGCGTTCAAAACAAGTTTGTTCCGGCAAACCCACTCCTTGATATTGACCCAGATCTACCTGTAGAGCTTGCTGTACCTGTTGAACCGATTGTCTTGCTGTATAAATTGTAGTATCATCTGCAAATATAGTAGCTTGAGTTTCAGATAAGGCATAAGGAAGGTGGTTGGTATATATGAAAAAAATAAGTGGCCCAAGGCAGCTGCCCTGCGGTATTCCACAGTGGCCCAAGGCAGCTGCCCTGCGGTATTCCACAGTCTAAAGCATGAGGGGAAGAAAATGACCCATTGATATAGGTGGACTGTTTCCTGTCGGTTAGATATGACTGTACCCAATTCAATGCTGCCTCCTTAAACCCATAATGCAATAAATTTGTCAAAATTATTTCATGATCCACTAAATCAAATGCTGCACTGAAATCTAAAAATAGTACACCCACAAATCTGCCATTATCCATAGCATTGAGCCACTGGTGAGTCATGTCAACCAATGCGGTGGTAGCGATAAGCATGCTGATTAGCTGTGATCAGATAATTATTTTCCATATACTCCCATATTTGTCTACTCAAAATACCTTCCAATATCTTACTGAGTGAAGGGTGTAGACTGATTGGTCGACTATTGGCAGGAATAATGGGTTCTTTGCTCTCTTTCGGGATTGGACAGAGCTTAGCATTTGGAAATATCCCCTTTTCTTGTGACCAATTAAATATGCATTTCAGTGGAGTCTGGGGAGCAGCATAGTGAAGAAAAGCATTGTCCATAAGATCTTAACCTGTAGATGTACCATTGGGTAATGACTTCAATAGGTTTAACACCTCCTATCATAGCCTGTAGATGTTCCATTGGGTAATGACTTCAATAGGTTTAACACCTCCTATCATAGCCTGTAGATGTTCCATTGGGTAATGACTTCAATAGGTTTAACACCTCCTATCATAACCTGTAGATGTTCCATTGGGTAATGACTTCAATAGGTTTAACACCTCCTATCATAACCTGTAGATGTACAATTGGGTAATGACTTCAATAGGTTTAACACCTCCTATCATAACCTGTAGATGTACCATTGGGTAATGACTTCAATAGGTTTAACACCTATCATAACCTGTAGATGTTCCATTGGGTAATGACTTCAATAGGTTTAACACCTATCATAACCTGTAGATGTACCATTGGGTAATGACTTCAACAGGTTTAACACCTATCATAACCTGTAGATGTACCATTGGGTAATGACTTAACAGGTTTAACACCTCCTATCATAACCTGTAGATGTTCCATTGGGTAATGACTTCAATAGGTTTAACACCTCATATCATAACCTGTAGATTTACCATTGGGTAATGACCAACAGGTTTAACACCTCCTATCATAACCTGTAGATGTTCCATTGGGTAATGACTTCAATAGGTTTCACACCTCCTATCATAACCTGTAGATGTTCCATTGGGTAATGACTTCAATAGGTTTAACACCTCCTATCATAACCTGTAGATGTTCCATTGGGTAATGACTTCAACAGGTTTAACACCTCCTATCATAACCTGTAGATGTACCATTGGGTAATGACCAACAGGTTTAACACCTCATATCATAACCTGTAGATGTTCCATTGGGTAATGACTTCAATAGGTTTAACACCTCCTATCATAACCTGTAGATGTTCCATTGGGTAATGACTTCAACAGGTTTAACACCTCCTATCATAACCTGTAGATGTTCCATTGGGTAATGACTTCAATAGGTTCTGTACCTACAGCGTAAACGAACACTAACATCTGCCCCGTTCCTAAGGTCCCCAGTCCTGGAGAGAAAAGTGATTGGAGACCAATCTCTATGACATCAAGTCCAGGAAAGGCTCATAGCCAAGAAGTTCATACCATATGCTCTTGAAGACTGCAAAAACCAGTATGCATACTAAACACAGCACAACACATGAGCTGGTCAGATCCACACTCAACTGGCTTACAGAGACAGACTCAACCCACCATGGTCCGGGTTCTGCTGGCGGAAATGTCAAAGACTTTTGATTGTGTCGACCATGCTGAACTCCTCCAGCATATGGCCAGTCTGGGTCTATGTCCAAGGCTACTCACCTGGCTTCACAGCTATACAACAGGGAGAACACAGAGGGTGATGGGGACATGGACATGTACAGCTCATGGACAGAGGTAACATCTGGGGTCCCCCAGGGTGGGGTCGTCTCGCCTCACCTCTTCCTGCTTCACATGTCCACTCGGATAGTCATCTTTGAGGACACACTGGACACTGGCTACGCCGACGACATTGGTCTGTCCCGGGCATTGGTCTGTCCCGGGCATTGGTCTGTCCCGGGCATTGGTCTGTCCCGGGCATTGGTCTGTCCCGGGCATTGGTCTGTCCCGGGCATTGGTCTGTCCCGGGCATTGGTCTGTCCCGGGCATTGGTCTGTCCCGGGCATTGGTCTGTCCCGGGCATTGGTCTGTCCCGGGCATTGGTCTGTCCCGGGCATTGGTCTGTCCCGGGCATTGGTCTGTCCCGGGCATTGGTCTGTCCCGTGCTTTAAGGCTAGCAAACATTGAAAATGACCTCAGTGGAAGAGGTAAAGGAACTGGAGGAATGGGCAGCAGAGAACAACATGCTTCTCAAATGGAAAGGCTGTCCAACTAAGAATCTGCTTCTCCCAAAATCCTCCCCTAACCACTAATACCGGGTGGTCAGGCTGTTCCAGTTGGAACCAGCTCCACTAATACCGGGTGGATCAGGCTGTTCCAGTTGGAACCAGCTCCACTAATACCGGGTGGACAGGCTGTTCCAGTTGGAACCAGCTCCACTAATACCGGGTGGACAGGCTGTTCCAGTTGGAACCAGCTCCACTAATACCTTGGCTTCCACTTGGACAACTAACTCAGTGGGGGCCAACACATTAACCAGGCAATGAAAAATACTTCCAAGGCGTCTCCACTTCCTGACTGTGATGGCAAGAAACGGCCTTCCCACCGATGACGTCTGCACTACCCTGATCCGACCATGCCTGGTGCATGCCAGTGTGTTGCTGGTGGGCTGCACAAAGAAGCAGGACGCTGCAGTGGACCGGGTACAGACTAAAGGCAAGCAAGATAATAACTAACAAACAAGAGACAGTCACGGAGAGAGAGAGCAAGCAGCAGTACGATTGGTCACTGACATGATGCACCAACCTGACTCTCCTCTACATGATGTACTACCACAGAGAAGAGGAGAGAGTACTGGACCCTCTACATGATGTACTACCACAGAGAAGAGGAGACAGTACTGGACCCTCTACATGATGTACTACCACAGAGAAGAGGAGACAGTACTGGACCCTCTACATGATGTACTACCACAGAGAAGAGGAGACAGTACTGGACCCCCTACATGATGTACTACCACAGAGAAGAGGAGACAGTACTGGACCCCCTACATGATGTACTACCACAGAGAAGAGGAGACAGTACTGGACCCCCTACATGATGTACTACCACAGAGAAGAGGAGACAGTACTGGACCCCCTACATGATGTACTACCACAGAGAAGAGGAGACAGTACTGGACCCTCTACATGATGTACTACCACAGAGAAGAGGAGACAGTACTGGACCCCCTACATGATGTACTACCACAGAGAAGAGGAGACAGTACTGGACCCTCTACATGATGTACTACCACAGAGAAGAGGAGACAGTACTGGACCCTCTACATGATGTACTACCACAGAGAAGAGGAGACAGTACTGGACCCCCTACATGATGTACTACCACAGAGAAGAGGAGACAGTACTGGACCCCCTACATGATGTACTACCACAGAGAAGAGGAGACAGTACTGGACCCCCTACATGATGTACTACCACAGAGAAGAGGAGACAGTACTGGACCCTCTACATGATGTACTACCACAGAGAAGAGGAGACAGTACTGGACCCTCTACATGATGTACTACCACAGAGAAGAGGAGACAGTACTGGACCCTCCTCTACATGATGTACTACCACAGAGAAGAGGAGACAGTACTGGACCCTCTACATGATGTACTACCACAGAGAAGAGGAGACAGTACTGGACCCCCTACATGATGTACTACCACAGAGAAGAGGAGACAGTACTGGACCCTCTACATGATGTACTACCACAGAGAAGAGGAGACAGTACTGGACCCTCTACATGATGTACTACCACAGAGAAGAGGAGACAGTACTGGACCCCCTACATGATGTACTACCACAGAGAAGAGGAGATAGTACTGGACCCTCTACATGATGTACTACCACAGAGAAGAGGAGACAGTACTGGACCCTCTACATGATGTACTACCACAGAGAAGAGGAGACAGTACTGGACCCTCTACATGATGTACTACCACAGAGAAGAGGAGATAGTACTGGACCCTCCGCAACCAGAGCCAACTGTCCAGCATCCGACCACTGCCATCAGACTTTTTAATAATCAAATATACTTTTTTACTGTAATCGGTTAGGATTTTTTGTTTGTTTGTATTTTACCCCCTTTTTCGATCTTGTCTCATCGCTGCAACTCCCCAACGGGCTCGGGAGGCGAAGGTCGAGTCATGCGTCCTCTGAAACATGACCCGCCAAACCGTGCTTCTTAACACCCGCCCACTTAACCCGGAAGCCAGCCGCACCAATGGAGGAAACACCGTTCGCCTGACGACCGAGATCAGTTGAACAGTTTTTTGCTAGAGTGCGATGAGCCAGGTAAAGCCCCCCCGGCCAAACCCTCCCCTAACCCGGCCAAACCCTCCCCTAACCCGGCCAAACCCTCCCCTAACCCGGCCAAACCCTCCCCTAACCCGGCCAAACCCTCCCCTAACCCGGACCACGCTGGGCCAATTGTGCGCCGCCCTATGGGACTCCCAATCACGGCCGGTTGTGATACAGCCTGGAATCGAACCAGGGGGTCTGTAGTGACGCCTCAAGCACTGAGATGCAGTGCCTTAGACCGCTGCGCCACTCAGGAGGCCGGTTAGGACTTGCTTAATTGAATGTAGTATCCTGTGTTTTTTAAGCATTTGTCTAAATGTAACTGTGCATTCTGCATAATTCAGTCTCGTCAACTGCAAGCATGAATGAAATAAATCAAATAAAACAAGAAAATCAATACTTTCTGCAGGCACTGTATACACAAATACACATTTTGGTAGGAGAGGCTGGAGCAGTGGGCAGCTACCAGTGTAGTGCCCGGTGAACAGGTTAAGTGCCTCGCTCAAGGGCACAACGGCAGGTGACGTATCTAGGACACTGGCCCCGCTTCTCCGACCGCTAGGCAACCCTTACCTGGCGGTAGATCCTGGTCCTGCTGTTCCCCTCCCAGACTCTCCACCTCCACCGTACTGCCGTCTGTCTCACTGCGACCCCCGCCGCCGCCTTCCTCTGCCAGGGGGTTGGGGTGCCCCAGAGCCAGGGGATCAGAGGAGGGCGTTGTACCAAGAGCAGGGGTTACAGAGAGGGGAGGACAGGAGGGCTGAGTCCGGTTAGAGCCAGTTCCAGACCCCTGCTCCATGGTCCCACTACCACTACCCCCCATGGAGGGGGACTCTGGGGTGGTGGGGGGGGTGTTGAGGACTGAGTTCGATCCGCTGGAGGGGAACTCCTCCTGCTCACTCCTCCTCTTCTCCTGCTCCTGGTTCTCCTCTGAGGGGTCATGGTCCTCCGTCTCCAGGCCTCCTCCTCCTGCCTCGTCTCCCTCCCCCCTGCTCTCCCTCTCCTCCAGGCCTGATGAGGAGGACTGGGCCGGTCCTGGGGGAGGAGGGGAGTTAGCAGCCTCTGTGTCTGAGTCAGAGAACAGCTCCTTCAGGGTCTTCTTGGGCCACTGGGCCTGAATAGTGGACCACACATCCTTCTGGCCCTTGGATCGACTGCCACCTGTCGGTCTCTCTCTCTCCCTCTCCCTCTCCTCCGAGCTGCTGGCTGCCATCTTAGCTCTCTTCTCAGGGATCTCCCAGAATCCCGCAGGGCGGGCGCCGCCACCCTTGGCCGCCTTGTCCTTCATGCCGTTGTACTTCTTGGAGGGGGAAGGTTTGGGACGGGAGCTGGGTCGGTCTCCGTCTCGGTCGGCCTGGTGGGGCTCAGTGGGAGGGGCACCTCCATCGTCTGAGCTGCTGCTAGAGGATCCTCCTCCTCTGTCCTCCCCCCCTGCTCTCTCCTGGGTCCTCCTGGTGGAGCCTCCCGGCAGCCAGTCTGCGCTCCTGGTGCTCCTGGTTGGGAGCTTGGTTTTGGACGGCGGTCCTTTATGGGTCTGTTGCTCCCCTGCCGCTCCCTCCGACTTCCTCTTCCTGGAGGCGGAGCTACCTGGCCCTTCCCTCTCAGCCTCAAACTCTGGTTGGCTACGCCGCTTCCCAGCCTCCGGGGTCTCGACGCTGATTAGTTCTTGGCTCTCCCCTGTGACCAATGGTGGTTTGGGGTCATCGGAAGGGGCGGTACCCTCCCAGCGGTCTGAGGCGTGAAGGGGTTTGGGGGGACCCCCCTTTCTGAGACCCCCTGGACCTGGATGGTCATCTTCGTCCTCACGCCCACCATCCTGATCAGACTCGTCTGTTGAACTCTCTGAGGCTGAAGGAAGCAAAGAAAAACAACATCTATTTTAGTACCTCGACAATGATTTTTGGCACCACAAACTTCCACTACAATGGCTTAGGCAACACAACAGCACTACCAATCAATGTAGAATAGTGATATGGAGTGAAATACAATCCTAATCTATTGAAGAGTCAATAAACTCAAACTACCGAAACTAAAAAAGTTAATTGTTAAACACTCAAAAGGCATAACATTGAGAAAAACCCTTGGCCTTGAAATTCGCTAACTTGTGCAAGAATCAAAGTAATGAAACTAAATGTGATTTGAATGACATATCCTGTTATATCTTGTTAGAGTTCACCACGACACTAACACCACAGTATACAGGTAGTCTCTACTCTATCTGGCTGTGTACAGTGAGGGGAAAAAGTATTTGATCCCCTGCTAATTTTGTACGTTTGCCCACTGATAAAGACATAATCAGTCTATAATTTTAATGGTAGGTTTATTTGAACAGTGAGAGACAGAAAAACAACAAAATAATCCAGAAGAAAACATGTAAAAAAATATATAAATTGATTTGCATTTTATTGCATGACATAAGTATTTGACCCCCTCTCAATCAGAAAGATTTCTGGCTCCCAGGTATCTTTTATACAGGTAACAAGCTGAGATTAGGAGAACACTCTTAAAGGGAGTGCTCCTAATCTCAGCTTGTTACCTGTATAAAAGACACCTGTCCACAGAAGCAATCAATCAATCAGATTCCAAACTCTCCACCATGGCCAAGACCAAAGAGCTCTCCAAGGATGTCAGGGACAAGATTGTAGACCTACACAAGGCTGGAATGGGCTACAAGACCATCGCAAAGCAGCTTGGTGAGAAGGTGACAACAGTTGGTGCGATTATTCGCAAATGGAAGAAACACAAAATAACTGTCAATCTCCCTCGGCCTGGGGCTCCATGCAAGATCTCACCTCGTGGAGTTGCAATGATCATGAGAACGGTGAGAATCAGCCCAGAACTACACGGGAGGATCTTGTCAATGATCTCAAGGCAGCTGGGACCATAGTCACCAAGAAAACAATTGGTAACACACTACGCCGTGAAGGACTGAAATCCTGCAGCGCCCGCAAGGTCCCCCTGCTCAAGAAAGCACATATACAGGCCCGTCTGAAGTTTGCCAATGAACATCTGAATGATTCAGAGGAGAACTGGGTGAAAGTGTTGTGGTCAGATGAGACCAAAATCGAGCTCTTTGGCATCAACTCAACTCGCCGTGTTTGGAGGAGGAGGAATGCTACCTATGACCCCAAGAACACCATCCCCACCATCAAACATGGAGGTGGAAACAATATGCTTTGGGGGTGTTTTTCTGCTAAGGGGACAGGACAACTTCACCGCATCAAAGGGACGATGGACGGGGCCATGTACCGTCAAATCTTGGGTGAGAATCTCCTTCCCTCAGCCAGGGCATTGAAAATGGGTCGTGGATGGGTATTCCAGCATGACAATGACCCAAAACACACGGCCAAGGCAACAAAGGAGTGGATCAAGAAGAAGCACATTAAGGTCCTGGAGTGGCCTAGCCAGTCTCCAGACCTTAATCCCATAGAAAATATGTGGAGGGAGCTGAAGGTTCGAGTTGCCAAACGTCAGCCTCAAAACCTTAATGACTTGGAGAAGATCTGCAAAGAGGAGTGGGACAAAATCCCTCCTGAGATGTGTGCAAACCTGGTGGCCAACTACAAGAAACGTCTGACCTCTGTGATTACCAACAAGGGTTTTGCCACCAAGTACTAAGTCATGTTTTGCAGAGGGGTCAAATACTTATTTCCCTCATTATAATGCAAATCAATTTATAACATTTTTGACATGTGTTTTTCTGGATTTTGTTGTTGTTATTCTGCCTCTCACTGTTCAAATAAACCTACCATTAAAATTATAGACTGATCAAGTCTTTGTCAGTGGGCAAACGTACAAAATCAGCAGGAGATCAAATACTTTTTTCCCCTCACTGTATCTAACAGTATACAGGTAGTCTCTACTGTTAGATACCACCTGTATACTGTTAGATACTACCTGTATACTGTTAAATACTACCTGTATACTGTTAGATACCACCTGTATACTGTTAGATACCACCTGTATACTGTTAGATACCACCTGTATACTGTTAGATACCACCTGTATACTGTTAGATACCACCTGTATACTGTTAGATACCACCTGTATACTGTTAGATACCACCTGTATACTGTTAGATACCACCTATATACTGTTAGATACTACCTGTATACTGTTAGATACCACCTGTATACTGCTAGATACTACCTGTATACTGTTAAATACTACCTGTATACTGTTAGATACTACCTGTATACTGTTAGATACTACCTGTATACTGTTAGATACCACCTGTATACGGTTAGATACCACCTGTATACGGTTAGATACCACCTGTATACGGTTAGATACCACCTGTATACGGTTAGATACCACCTGTATACTGTTAGATACCACCTGTATACTGTTAGATACCACCTGTATACTGTTAGATACCACCTGTATACTGTTAGATACCACCTGTATACTGTTAGATACCACCTGTATACTGTTAGATACCCCACCTGTATACTGTTAGATACTACCTGTATACTGTTAGATACCACCTGTATACTGTTAGAGACCACCTGTATACTGTTAGATACCACCTGTATACTGTTAGATACCACCTGTATACTGTTAGATACCACCTGTATACTGTTAGATACTACCTGTATACTGTTAGATACTACCTGTATACTGTTAGATACCACCTGTATACTGTTAGATACCACCTGTATACTGTTAGATACCACCTGTATACTGTTAGATACTACCTGTATACTGTTAGATACCACCTGTATACTGTTAGATACCACCTGTATACTGTTAGATACCACCTGTATATGGTTAGATACTACCTGTATACTGTTAGATACTACCTGTATACTGTTAGATACTACCTGTATACTGTTAGATACCACCTGTATACTGTTAGATACCACCTGTATACTGTTAGATACCACCTGTATACTGTTAGATACCACCTGTATACTGTTAGATACTACCTGTATACTGTTAGATACTACCTGTATACTGTTAGATACCACCTGTATACTGTTAGATACCACCTGTATACTGTTAGATACTACCTGTATACTGTTAGATACTACCTGTATACTGTTAGATACTACCTGTATACTGTTAGATACCACCTGTATACTGTTAGATACCACCGGTATACTGTTAGATACCACCTGTATACTGTTAGATACCACCTGTATACTGTTAGATACCACCTGTATACTGTTAGATACCACCTGTATACTGTTAGATACTACCTGTATACTGTTAGATACTACCTGTATACTGTTAGATACCACCTGTATACTGTTAGATACTACCTGTATACTGTATACTGTTAGATACCACCTGTATACTGTTAGATACCACCTGTATACTGTTAGATACATAGCCAGGTAGAGTAGTGACTACCTGGCAGGCCATTGAGGATAGAAGGGATTTCACTAGACTTGACTGGAGACTGCAGAGTCAGAGTCCTTTGGTTCTCACCGTCCTCCATCTTGGAGAAGACATGGCGCTCATGGGCTGAGCAGGGGCCGGAGCCAGAGCAGGGGCCGGGGGGTTTGGAGGAGGGGCGGGGGACACGCAGTCTGTTGGGAGACGGACTCCCCAGGTCCTCGTTCAGTCGTTCCAGGCGGTTGTGCTCTCTCTCCACTTTGTTCTGGGAGGGGAGGAACACCATGTTTAGGCCTCCAGAGTGTTGTGCTAACCTCATGTCATCTTCATAGACACAAACAACTGTATATTCATTCGAAATATATGCAAAATATAATAAAAAAATAAAACATTTTATTTCTCCTACCTTTATTTTCTTGCGGTGCTTAATCTTCTGAACATTCTTATTGGCCGGACGTACGATCTTGTCAGCTTTGACCCACTCATCATATCTAAATGGGAGAGACGGAGACAGAGAGTCAATCACAGGTCAAAGGTCAGTGATAAAGCCTACGTCACAAATGGTACCCTATTCCCTATGTAGTGCACTACTTTAGACCAGAGAATGGCACCCTATTCCCTATGTAGTGCACTACTTTAGACCAGAGAATGGCACCCTATTCCCTATGTTGTGCACTACTTTAGACCAGAGCACTGTGGGATTCCCTATTGGTCCTGGTCAAAAGTAGTGCACTATATAGGGAATAGGGTGCCATTCTCTGGTCTAAAGTAGTGCACTACATAGGGAATAGGGCGCCATTCTCTGGTCTAAAGTAGTGCACTACATAGGGAATAGGGCGCCATTCTCTGGTCTAAAGTAGTGCACTACATAGGGAATAGGGTGCCATTCTCTGGTCTAAAGTAGTGCACTATATAGGGAATAGGGTGCCATTCTCTGGTCTAAAGTAGTGCACTATATAGGGAATAGGGTGCCATTCTCTGGTCTAAAGTAGTGCACTATATAGGGAATAGGGTGCCATTTGGGACGCAAGCTAAGAGTTTGATCACATTCTCTCTCAGACAGCCAGCCACCCCTCTATCGTCGGTCTGACCCCAACTTTACTCAACATGACTTTCTAACCACAAGGATCAAGAAAGATCTCACAGAAAGATCTCACAGAAAGATCTCACAGAAAGAGACAACATTATATTGTGGAATAAGACAACCTTAATCAAGATAAATCAACATTATTATATGGATAAGACAACCTTAATATACAGCACCAGTCCAAAGTTTGGACACACCTACTCATTCAAGGGTTTTTCTTTATTTTTACTATTTTCTACATTGTAGAATAATAGTGAAGTCATCAAAACTATGAAATAACACATATGGAATCATGTAGTAACTAAAAAAGTGTTAAACAAATCAAAATATATTTTATATTTGAGATTCTTCAAAGTAATGACAAAGATGACAGCTTTGCACACTCTTGGCATTCTCTCAACCAGCTTCACCTGGAATGCTTTATCAACAGTCTTGAAGGAGTTCCCACATATGCTGAGCACTTGTTGGCTGCTTTTCCTTCACTCTGCGGTCCGACTCATCCCAAACCATCTCAATTGGGTTGAGGTCGGGGGATTGTGGAGGCCAGGTCATCTGATGCAGCACTCCATCACTCTCCTTCTTGGTAAAATAGCCCTTACACAGCCTGGAGGTGTGTTGGGTCATTGTCCTGTTGAAAAACAAATTATTTTCCCACTAAGCCCAAACCAGATGGGATGGTGTATCACTGCAGAATGCTGTTGTAGCCATGCTGGGTCACTTTGGATCTTCCGTTCCTGTGGCGGTCCTCATGAGAGCCAGTTTCATCATAGCGATTGATGGTTTATGCGACTGCACTTGAAGAAACTTTCAAAGTTCTTCACATTGACTGACATTCATGTCTTAAAGTAATGATGGACTGTCGTTTCTCTTTGATTATTTGAGCTGTTCTTGCCATAATATGGACTTGGTCTTTTACCAAATAGGGCTATCTTCTGTATACCGCCCCTACCTTGTCACAACACAACTGATTGGCTCAAACGCATTAAGAAAGAAAGAAATTCCACAAATTAACTTTTAAGAAGGCACACCTGTTAATTGAAATGCATTCCAGGTGACCGGCTCATGAAGCTGGTTGAGAGAATGCCAAGAGTGTGCAAAGCTGTCATCAAGGCAAAGGGTGGCTATTTTGAAGAATCTCAAATATATTTTGATTTGTTTAACACCTTTTTTGGTTACTATATGATTCCATATGTGTTATTTCATAGTTTTGATGTCTTCACTATTATTATACAATGTAGAAAATAGTAAAAATTAAGAAAAACTCTTGAATGAGTAGGTGTGTCCGAACTTTTGACTGGTATTGTATATATCACATACAGTGGGGAAAAAAAGTATTTAGTCAGCCACCAATTGTGCAAGTTCTCCCACTTAAAAAGATGAGAGAGGCCTGTAATTTTCATCATAGGTACACGTCAACTGTGACAGACAAATTGAGGAAAAAAAAATCCTGAAAATCACATTGTAGGATTTTTAATGAATTTATTTGCAAATTATGGTGGAAAATAAGTATTTGGTCACCTACAAACAATCAAGATTTCTGGCTCTCACAGACCTGTAACTTCTTCTTTAAGAGTCTCCTCTGTCCTCCACTCGTTACCTGTATTAATGGCACCTGTTTGAACATGTTATCAGTATAAAGACACCTGTCCACAACCTCAAACAGTCACACTCCAAACTCCACTATGGCCAAGACCAAAAAGAGCTGTCAAAGGACACCAGAAACAAAATTGTAGACCTGCACCAGGCTGGGAAGACTGAATCTGCAATGGGTAATCAGCTTGGTTTGAAGAAATCAACTGTGGGAGCAATTATTAGAAAATGGAAGACATACAAGACCACTGATAATCTCCCCTCATCTGGGGCTCCACGCAAGATCTCACCCGTGGGTCAAAATGATCACAAGAACGGTGAGCAAAAATCCCAGAACCACACGGGGGGACCTAGTGAATGACCTGCAGAGAGCTGGGACCAAAATAACAAAGCCTACCATCAGTAACACTACGCTAGGACTCAAATCCTGCAGTGCCAGACGTGTCCCCCCTGCTTAAGCCAGTACATGTCCAGGCCCGTCTGAAGTTTGCTAGAGTGCATTTGGATGATCCAGAAGAGGATTGGGAGAATGTCATATGGTCAGATGAAACCAAAATAGAACATTTTGGTAAAAACTCAACTTCGTCGTGTTTGGAGGACAAAGAATGCTGAGTTGCATCCAAAGAACACCATACTACTGTGAAGCATGGGGGTGGAAACATCATGCTTTGGGGCTGTTTTTTCTGCAAAGGGACCAGGACGACTGATCCGTGTAAAGGAAAGAATGAATGGGGCCATGTATCGTGAGATTTTGAGCTGAAAACCTCCTTCCATCAGCAAGGGCATTGAAGATGAAATGTGGCTGGGTCTTTCCAGCATGACAATGATCCCAAACACCCGCCCGAACAACGAAGGAGTGGCTTCGTAAGAAGCATTTCAAGGTCCTGGAGTGGCCTAGCCAGTCTCCAGATCTCAACCCCATAGAAAATCTTTGGAGGGAGTTGAAAGTCCGTGTTGCCCAGCGACAGACCCAAAACATCACTGCTCTAGAGGAGATCTGCATGGAGGAATGGGCCAAAATACCAGCAACAGTGTGTGAAAACCTTGTGAAGACTTACAGAAAACGTTTGACCTGTGTCATTGCCAACAAAGGGTATATAACAAATTATTGAGAAACTTTTGTTATTGACCAAATACTTATTTTCCACCATAATTTGCAAATAAATTCATAAAAAATCCTACAATGTGATTTTCTGGATTTTTTTTCACTCATTTTGTCTGTCATAGTTGACGTGTACCTATGATGAAAATTACAGGCCTCTCTCATCTTCTTAAGTGGGAGAACTTGCACAATTGGTGGCTGACTACATACTTATTTTCCCCACTGTATTATGGAATAAGACAACCTTAACATATATCAACATTATATTATGGATAAGACAACCTTAATTAAGATAAAAATCTACATTATGATAATATCAACAACCACAGAAATGAATTACAGAAAGTTAAAAAGGTAAACCACGTTAACCACCAAAAGGTCTACTTGGATCTACAGAAAGTTAACCACCCAAAGGTCTACTTGGATCTACAGAAAGTTAACCACCCAAAGGTCTACTTGGATCTACAGAAGGTTAACCACCCAAACGTCTACTTGGATGTACAGAAAGTTAACCACCCAAAGGTCTACTTGGATCTACAGAAAGTTAACCACCAAAAGGTGTACTTGGATCTACAGAAAGTTAACCACCAAAAGGTCTACTTGGATCTACAGAACGTTAACCACCCAAAGGGCTACTTGGATCTACAGAAAGTTAACCACCAAAAGGTCTACTTGGATCTACAGAAAGTTAACCACCAAAAGGTCTACTTGGATCTACAGAAAGTTAACCACCAAAATGTCTACTTGGATCTACAGAAAGTTAACCACCAAAAGTTATACTTGGATCTACAGAAAGTTAACCACCCAAAGGTCTACTTGGATCTACAGAAAGTTAACCACCCAAAAGTCTACTTGGATCTACAGAAAGTTAACCACCCAAAGGTCTACTTGGATCTACAGAAAGTTAACCACCCAAAAGTCTACTTGGATCTACAGAAAGTTAACCACCAAAAGGTCTACTTGGATCTACAGAAAGTTAACCACCCAAATGTCTACTTGGATCTACAGAAAGTTAACCACCCAAAGGTCTACATGGATCTACAGAAAGTTAACCACCAAAAGGTCTACTTGGATCTACAGAAAGTTAACCACCCAAATGTCTACTTGGATCTACAGAAAGTTAACCACCCAAAGGTCTACTTGGATCTACAGAAAGTTAACCACCCAAAGGTCTACTTGGATCTACAGAAAGTTAACCACCCAAATGTCTACTTGGATCTACAGAAAGTTAACCACCCAAAGGTCTACTTGGATCTACAGAAAGTTAACCACCCAAAGGTCTACTTGGATCTACAGAAAGTTAACCACCCAAAGGTCTACTTGGATCTAAAGAAAGGAATGAAAGTCTTCCAACGTCACAACACAAGAGAGAAATTCCTCTGATCAACCACTTATGGAATTCAACCACAAAACAACAATACTGACATCCCTCCATTACTCCCTGTATCTTCTCTATTCTCTTCTCTATACACTCCACTTCTACATATAAACCTTTCTGTCTCTGTGTCCGGGGGGGGGGGAGGGTGGGTGAGTCTAGCAACATTTTATAACCACATTCACACTATAGGGACCATCCCAACCGTACCCTTTATAACCACACTATAGGGACCACCCCAATTACCCTTTTTCACCACCTATGGGACCATCCCCAACCGTACCCTTTATACCACTTAACCACCCCCAACTTACCCTTTATAACCACCTATACCACCCCACTCCCTTTATAACCACACTATACCACCCTTTTATACCACACTATAGGGACCACCCCAATTACCCTTTATAACCACACTAGGGACCATCCCAACGTACCCTTTATAACCACCTATAGACCATCCCCCCTTTTCCTTTTAACCACACTATAGGACCCCCTACCTTTATAACCACCTATAGGACCATCCCTCTTTATCCCACTATACCCCCCCCTACCTTTATACACTATAACCCCCCTACTTTATACCCCTATACCTACCCTTTATCTCACTAACCACCCCAACCTTCCCTTTATACCACACTATACCCCCCATTTCCCCTTTATAACCACACTATAACCACCCCAACCGTACCCTTTATAACCCCACTATAGGGACCACCCCATACCCTTTATAACCACACTATACCACCCCAACCGTATCCCTTTATAACCACACTATACGGGACCACCCCACCCTACCCTTTCTCGCCACACTATAGACCACCCCAATTTTATAACCACATATGGGTCCACCCCCTCTTTATAACCACCTACCTTTGGGACCACCCCTTTTTTCACCACACTATAGGGACCACCCCACTCTTTATACCACACTATAGGACCACCCCCAATACCTTTATAACCCCACTATAGGGACCACCCCAACGTACCCTTTCTAACCACACTATGGGACCACCCCATACCCTTTACTAACCACACTATAGGGACCCCCCACCCTTTATACCCCACTATCCTTCTTTATAACACACTATTACCACCCCAACCTACCCTTTATACACACTATAGGACCACCCCAACTATTTACCACATATTCCATCACCTACCCTTTATAACCACACTATAACCACCCACTCTTCCACACTATCCCCTCCCTTTATAACCCCACTATAGACCTCCCCTTTATAACCACACTATACCACCCCAACGTACCCTTTATAACCCCACTATAGACCACCCACCTTATACACCTTACCCCCCATTCACTACTCCACACTACTAGCCCCCCATCCCCTTTATCCCACTTAACCACCCCACTACCCTTTATAACCCCACTATAGGACCACCCCAACTACCTTTATAACCCACACTATAGGACCACCCCAACCGTCACCCTTTATAACCCCACTATAGGGCCACCCCACCTTATCCCTTTATAACCACCCCACTATAGGGACCACCCCAATACCCTTTATACCACACTATAGACCACCCCCAACACGTACCCTTTATAACCACACTATACACCCCTTTTATAACACACTCTAGGGACCCCCCAACTACCCTTTTATAACCACACTATAACCCCCCAACTACCTTTATAACACACTATGACTCACCCCCTCTTTATAACCACACTATGGACCCCCCCCTACCCTTTATAACCACACTATAGGACCACCCCCTCCCTTTATAACCCCACTATAGGACCACCCCAACTACCCTTTATAACCCCACTATGGACCACCCCTTTTATAACCACACTATGCGGGGACCACCCCAACCTACCCTTTATAACCACACTATAGGGACCACCCCAACTACCCTTTATAACCCCACTACTGGGGACCCTTTAACCCACTATACCTTTTATAACCACATATCCCCCCACCTACCCTTTACTAACCACACTATAACCACCCCAACCTACCTTTATAACCACACTATAACCACCCCACCGTACCCTTTATACCCACTATAGGACCCCCCCATACCTACCCTTTATAACCACACTACTAGACCACACCTCAGCCTTACCCTTTATAGCCACACCTATGGGACCACCCCAACCTACTTTATAACCACTCTATAGGACCACCCCAACCTACCCTTTATAACCCCACTATCACCCCCAACTTTTATACCTATACCCCCTTTTGCCACCCCAACTACTTTATAACCCCACTCTTCCCTTTATAACCACCTTACCATTCCTTTTTAACTCCACACTATAGGCTCCACCCCAACCTACCCTTTATAACCACACTATAGGACCACCCCAATACCCTTTATAACCCCACTATAGGGACCACCAACATGCCCTTTAATAACCCCACTATAGGACCACCCCAACTACCCTTTATAACCCACTATAGCCCCCCCACGTACCTTTATAACCCCACTATAGGGACCCCCCACTACCCTTTATACCAACTTACCCCCCCTCTTTTAACCCCTATGGGACCACCCCACTTACCTTTATAACCACACTATCCCCCATTTTTACTATACCCCCCCTTTTAACCCACTATACCAACTCCCCTTTATAACCACACATCCTCCCCACTATCCCTTTTATACCCCCCTATAACCATCCCCCCTTTTACCCCACTATACCACCCCAACTCTTTATACCCCACTATAGGACCACCCCTCCTTTATAACCACCTTAACCCCCCTTTTATCTACCACCCCTTTTATAACCTACACTATAGACCACCCTACTTTATACCCACTATAGACCACCCCAACCTACCCTTTATACCACACTATACCACCCCAACCTACCTTTATAACCCCACTTAGGGACCACCCCATACCCTTTATAGCCACACTATAGGGAGCCACCCCAACCGTGCCCTTTTATAACCACACTATAGGCCACCCCACCTCCTTTATCCACACTATAGACCACCCCCACCCGTACCTTTATAGCCACACTCATAGGGACCACCCCCTACCCTTTATAACCCCATCTATGACCACCCCAACACTACCCTTTATAACCACACTTGACCACCCCAACCTACCCTTTATAACCACACTATGGGGACCACCCCAACCTACCCTTTATAACCACACTATAGGACCACCCAACCGTTATCCCTTTATAACCACACATGGGCCCCTCCTTCCCTTTATACCTCACTATAGGACCCCCCCTCCCTTTATAACCACACTATAGACCACCCCAACACCTACCTTTATAACCACACTATAGCATCCCCACCCATACCCTTTTATAACCACACTATAGACCACCCCAACCTCTCCTTTATAGCTTCCCCACTATAGGACCACCCCAACCTACCCTTTTATACCACACTATAACCACCCTACCCTTTATAACCACACTATCCCCTACCTTCCGCCTTACCCCCCAACTACCCTTTATAACCACTATAGACCACCCACCCTCCCTTTATACCCTATAGGCCCCCCCTACCTTTATCCACCTATACGACCACCCCACCGTCTTATAACCACACACTATAGGGACCACCCCAACCTACCCTTTATAACCACACTATAGGGACCACCCCAACCTACCCTTTATAACCACACTATCGGGACCACCCCAACTACTTTATAACCACACTATAACCTCCCCACCTATTACTAACCCCACTATAGGGACCACCCCCCGTCCATTTATCACCCACTATAACCACCCCAATCCCTTTATAACCACACTATAGGACCCCCCCCGTCCCTTTATACCACACTATGACCACCCCAACCGTTACCCTTTATAACCACACTATGGACCACCCCCTACCCTTTATAACCCACACTATAGGGACCACCCCAACCTACCCTTTATAACCACACTATAGGGACCACCCCCAACCGTACTTTATAACCCCACTACTAGGGACACCCCAACTACCCTTTATAACCACTATAGACCACCCCAACCCATACCCTTTATAACCCCCTATAGACCACCCCACTTACATACCCTTTATAACCACTACTTAGCACCATCCCAACCTACCCTTTATAACCCCACTATAGGACCACCCCAACCTACCCTTTATAACCACACTATAACCACCCCACTCTTTACAACCACCATAGGACCATCCCAACCTACTTTATACCCACTATAGACCACCCCCCTATTATAACCACTATACCCCCCCTCCCTTTATAACCCCACTATAGGGACCCCCCCCCCCCTTTATACCCACTTAGACCACACCCACACTTATAACCCCACTACTACCCCCACCTACCCTTTATAACCACCTATACCGACCACCCCAACCATACCCTTTATCACCCCACTATGGGGATCACCCCAACTTCCCTTTTATAACCACACTTGCACCACCCCCTCCTTTATAACCACACAATAGGACCTTTTTATACACTGACCCTCCATTATAATCCACCCTGACCCCCCATACCCTTTATAACCACACTATAGACCACCCCAACCTCCTTTATAACCACACTATAGACCACCCCAACCTAACCCTTTATAACCCCACTGCATAAAGGGACCACCCCAACCTACCCTATCTCAACCACGCTATAGGGACCACCCCACCGTACCCTTTATAACCACACTACTAGGGACCACCCCAGCACGTCACCCTCTTACTAACCACACTATAGGGACCACCCCACTACCCTTTTTACCACTATAGACACCCCATACTTTATAACCCACTTAACCACCCCTTCCCTTCTAACCCCACTATAGGACCACAGCCCAACCGTACCCTTTATAACCACACTATAGGACCACCCCAGCCAATACCCTTTATAACCACACTATAGGGACATCCCAACCTAACCCTTTATAACCACACTATAGACCACCCCACTTTATCACCCCACTATACCCCCCTTACCCTTTTTCACCACACTATAGACCACCCCACCTCTTTATAACCCCACTATAGGACCACCCCAACTCTCCCTTTACAAACCACACTATAGGACCACCCCAACCTACCTTTAAACCCTATAGGACCCCCCCAACCACCCTTTATAACCACACTACTAGAGACCACCACCTATCCCTTCCTATAACCCCACTTAGACCCCCCAGTACCTTTATAACCCCACTAATAAGGGACCACCCTTTACCCACCTTTATAACCCACTTAGACCCCCCAACTACCCTTTATAACCCCACTATAGGCACCACCCCACCTACCCTTTATAACCCACTAGGACCACCCCAATTACCCTTTATAACCACACTATAGGGACCACCCCAACTGCAGCCCTTTTTCCACACCTTTACCCTCCACTCCCTATTACTAACCGCACTATAGGGACCACCCCAACCTACCCTTTATAACCCCACTATAGGACCACCCCAACCTCCTTTCTAACCACTAAACCACCCCACTACCCTTCTCTAACCACACTCTAGGACCACCACCCCACTCTTTATAACCCCACTATAGACCCCCCAACCTATACCCTTTATAAACCACACTATAGGACCACCCCAACCTACCCTTTATAACCACCTACTAGAGACCCCCCCCAACCGTACCCTTTATAACCACACTATAGGACCCCCCCACCTACCTTTATACCCACACTATCCCCCCGTTTCCCTTTATACCCGACCACCCCCCTCCTTTATAACCTACACTAACCACCCCAACCTACCCTTCTATCCCACACCACCATAAACCACCCCACCTCACCCTTTATAACTCCACACTATAGACCACCCCAACCTACCCTTTATAACCTCACTACAGGACCACCCCAACCATACCCTTTATAACCACACTATAGGGACCACCCCACCCCCTTTATAACCACACTATAGGACCACCCCAACTACCCTTTATAACCCCACTATAGGGACCACCCCAACTACCTTATAACCCCTATAACCACCCCACATTATCCTTTATACCACACTATACCCCCTACCCTTTCATAACCCACCATAACCCCCACTACTTATACCACACTATAACCACCCCATACCCTTTATAACCCCAACTATGGCACCACCCCAACCTACTTTACTAACCCCCACCATGACCACCCCAACCTTCTTTTACCACACTATAGACCACCCCAACCTTACCCTTTATAACCCCCACTATAGACCACCCCAACCCATTTACCCTTTATAACCCCACTATAGGAACCACCCCCAACGTACCCTTTATAACCCTGCACTATAGGGACCACCCCCAACCGTACCTTTACTAACCACACTATGGTTTTTAACTGTTGCCCTTTAAACTATAGGACCACCCCCTACCCTTTATAACCACACTATAGGGTTACACCCCACCTACCTATCTTCATTACCTACCCTTTATAACCACACTATAGGGACCATCTAACCGTACCCTTTACTAACCACACTATGAACCATCCCAACCGTACCCTTTATAACCACACTATAGGGGACCACCCCGCATTTGCTTTATACTTACTATAGGACCATCCCCCCGTACTCATAACCACACTATAGACCACCCCCGTACCCTTTATGCGCCACCACACTATAGGACCACTACATCCGTTTATAACCGCACTATAGACCACCCCATGCTGTACTAACCCTATAGACCATCCCCTACCCTTTATAACCACCTATAGGGACCACCCCAACACGTGCGCTGTACACCCACACTATAGGACCATGCTAGCATTGCCCTTTATAACCACACTATAGGACCACCCCAACCCGTGCCGCCCCACAGCACCTGCAGGATCCCCCAAGCGCTGTACCAACACACGCCAGACCATCCCAACCGTACCCTTTATAACCCCTGTAGACCACCCCCCCTACGCCCCAACCCTGCGGGACCATCAGCAATGCCATACAACAACACACTATAGGACCACCCCAAACTTTTATAACCCCACTATAGACCCTAACCCTACCCTTTATAGCCACACTATGGACCACCCCAACCGTCCCTTATATGCCTTACCACCACTATACCCTCTATTCCCTATAGGACCACCCATGTCTCCTGCTTACTATAGGACCTAACCCTACCCTTTATAACCACACTATGGGGACCACCCCCTAGGTGCCTTTCATAACCACACTATAGGGCCCCCAGCATTACCCTTACTAACCCTTCTATAGGACCACCCCAACAGTACCCCTTTATAACCCCACTATAGGGACCACCCCCGCATTTGCCTTTATAGCCACACTGTGGGGACCACCCCACATCCTTAAACCTATAGACCATGCTAACCTACACTTTATAACCCTGGACCACACACCATACCCTTTCATAACCACACTATGGGACACCCCCAACCGTGCCATACATAACCACACTATAGGGACCACCTGATCATTCCTTACAGCACACCTTGGACCATCCCAACATTGCCCCTTTATAACCACACTACCTAAGACCACCCCGCATGCCCTTTATAACCACACTATAGGATACTAACCATGCCCTTTATGTACACTACAAGGACCATCCCAACTGTACCCACTTTATACTTATACTACGACCATCACCGTTGCACTTTATAACCACACTATAGGGACCACCCCAACCGTGCACCCTTTATAACCCCACTGCGGGACCATTCAACCGTACCCTTTGCAACCACATTATAACCCCCATCCTAGCATGCCTTTATAACCACACTATAGGACCACCCCAACCTACCTTTATAGCCTGCAAGACCACCCCAACCTACCCTTTATAACTGCACTATGGACCCCACAACCGTGCCCTTACTATAACCCTATGAGTTCACCCCGTGCCTTTATAACCACACTATACAGGACCACCCCAACCGTCTTTATAACCACACTATAGGGACCATCCCAACTGTACCTTTCCAACCACCACTAGGGACCATCCCACTTTATAACCACACCCTAGACCATCCCAACCGTACCCTTTATAACCCCACTATAGGACCACCCCAACCTACCCTTTATAACCACACTATAGGACCACCCCAACGTGCCCTTTACTAGCCACACTACAAGACCTCCTTACCATATTACACAACCGTACCCTTTATAACCACACTATAGGGACCACCCCCAACATTGCCCTTACTACTCAGCTATAGACCCACTAGCATGCCCTTTATAACCACACTATAGGAACCACCCCTTGCCCTTTATAACCCACACTATGAGGACCCCCCTCCTTTATAGCACACTATAGGACCACCCCAACCGTATCCTTTATAACCACACTATAAAGAACCATCCCAACCATACCCTTTATAACCACACTATAGGACCATCCCCCG